>NW_019395285.1:0-11288 GCF_000612105.2 Orussus abietinus | reverse complement strand
ATAGTTAATAAAAAATAAAATTTCACGAGTTACAGGACCTACCTTAGGGTCTCCATATTCACGTATTAAAGTATGAAACTATTTGAGACACCTAGTTCGTAGGAAAGTTTTATGAACGATTGAGCTTTCGGATGCCACTTTCACGTCCCCTTAAGTAATCCTAATCACGGTCTCCAGCCGATACTTGGCCTCCCGCACTACAAGAGAATAGATAAGACATATCTGAAAGACTCATAGTTTTTAAGGGAGCGGTGGACTCGAATCCGCACAAGCTCGCCTTTGCGAAGGATTTGAGCTTTCGCGGATTGTAGCTCGAAGCTCCCCAAGCTGGCTCGGCCTCGTCCCTCATCGATTTTCTAATGATCCTAATGGCGGCGCCACTTTCACCCTCGTCGAGGAGAGCCAGGGAGACCCTGAGCGACGACTGCCAACCCCTTGCGTTTACGTACCTCTGCCATCCCCCACCACCCCCGGAAAGCTTGCGGAACTCTTGCGTAATTTTCTCCTCACCTTGACACCCTTGAAATCGCCCGTTCGCTACACATGCCCTCGTCCGACTGCGGTTTGTGTGGTACGACTGAGGCTTTACGCGGCGAGAAGTGGCGAATCCTCGAAGAGCCTCGAGATGTGCATCCTGCATCTCGTGCACCCGAGGTCGTTGCATTTTCATAGGGACATTGCGTAAATGCAAAGGATTCAGAAGTCTCCACAGAAGCCCAGAAGGATAGGGACGTTCGATGCTAGATAGTACGTCAGCCAACGGGTGGCGGCGCTGTGATCATCTCTCCAGCACTCTTAACCCCTTAACGCACAGATTTAAAAAAAAAACCGGCCAAAAAAAATCAATTTCTTTTAATGTAAAAAAAACACTAGAACATTGTCTTGGCAAAAAAAATATAATTCTCGATTTTATTCAATTTCAAATAGGTCGACACAGTTAACTGGTTAAGAAAAGAACGCTAAACGTTGTAGATCGACGTACGGAGGTTGCGGAAGATTTCAGTAAACGCGGAATTTGTCAAACTTGAAACCATCAAAAACGGATTTGCAGAAAAAGCGCGCATTACTTGCTAATGCCGAGATGCACTCCACGTTGACAATTACACTCCACGTGTCAATTTCTGTAGAGATGTCATAAAGAGATCGGGGTAAAGCGCAAGAAGTCCTCTGGATTCATGATTTTTGACACACATATCAGCTATGTGTATTATGTGTATTATCAGACATGTACCGTCATGACACGTCGGGATTTCTTCAGTCGCCCTTTATGGACTCTCCTGGTAGATATTTTAATTGCCTCCCGGCATCGTTTCGATAACGGAGTGAATATTCATCGCGTGTGGTAAGGGCGTACAGGTAATGGAATTCTACAGAGCACAATGAACAATTGTTCCGTATTATTGCGCTTGCATTCGATTTCATGCGCTCCGAATTGCCCGCGCTAGGCTTCCATTAACTGGCCCCGCGTATTCGAAATTGCTCGTTATAATACTCCACCGGTTGATTGATTAATTCGTGCCTCAGGTGAGAACAAGAGTGCTCTATGCATCGTTAAATACATTCCCTCTCGTAGGCGGGACCGTCAACACCCGATGGATAGTTCCACGGTTCTCTATTAACCCTTTGAGGTACGGTGGTATTAAGGGGGAACCCCACTGTGACGGCCGGAATAATTTAACCGATTTTCACGAATTTTTTTCAAACGTTTAATTAATTATTAAGATATGAAAAATTTAAAGTATTAATTTTAAGATAATTTATAACTGTTAATATGAGTGACTTATTATGTTTAAGGGCACAACCATGCTACAAAGAAGAAAGAGTGTAGGAGTTCCTCTAGCTCAAGAACTAAACAATGCAGAAATCAGGTCAGATTCTGCGAGTCCTAGACGCAGATTATCCATAATACAGGGGGAATCATCCGTTACTTTGGGAGTGAACGACGATGCAGCCGAAAGACTTTTACTAAGAAACGGAGCCCAACATACTCCATCGGTGAACTCCGATAGAAGGAGATCTCTAGGACTGACATTAATCGCTCAAATGTCATCGACAGAAATGACTGATCGTATCACTCAGTGCATTAAGCTCAGCAGCGAGAATAAGATCAATACTAAAAATGCATTTAGTTTGAAAATGATCGACGTCATGACGTATATGATTAAGAAAAATGATTCCAGTATGGATGATCTGCAAGTGGCTTCTACGACGTTAGATGTAAGCACAAAAATCTACGGGTTTCGAGTTGACAACGTTCATGCAGGCATTTTAAAGATGACCGGATGCTTAGGAAAACAAGATGAAAATGATAAGTCATTGGACGATGATACTAATAATAATAATAATGATGATAAACCAGAAAGCGAAGATGTAGTTCAAAAGACGAAACGAAAGAACAAAAGAGAAAAGAGAAACATAATAGCCACGGTAGAAGCACTTCGAGGGAACGAAGAAGGAGCCAGTCAGATGGTCCTCATTAATTCAGAAGGAACCGATACACAAACTACCGATACATTGTATCAAACGGTATTAGCACACCGTACCGATGTTGAATATTTCCTTCAACTTCATTGTACTGACATATTACAGACACTTCCTAAGGAACCCGTGAATGAGGATGATTTCGAAGTACCATCGATAATAATTGGGGACTTATCAAATTTAGATTTAAATCCAACACTTGAAGACTTACAATTGAACGATAATAATGACAAAAACGAATCACAAGTTCAGGAAAACGAGAGTCAATATCATTTCGACATAAACGCTTCAATTCACGATGAACCTGACAACGCTAGACCTACCTTCTTTGATATGGATATGGAAGAAAATGAAGCGACTATAGATAGATGTAATCAACAACGAAAACAATTTGAAAATATTGTTGATTTTCAGGAGGTTCTTACAGCTCCTATAAGCACTAAACAATTAGAGTATTCATACATTCAAAAAGGAATTATCAAAAATTGGGCTGGACCAGTGTTTTGGAAATATCAAGCGCCTAAGTATGCGAATTCAAGTGTGGGTAGCAGAGTAGTTGAAGCATGTCGTCAGGGAGCAGTTAAGAAGAAGAAAGAAATAGTATTAGAAGAAAACAGTGAAATACAAAATAAATGTAAGGAAATGTTTAAACAAGGAAAAAGTACTAAACTGCAATTAAAAACCTTGAAGCAATATTGGCAGAAAGAAAAAGTAATTTATCCAGAAGACATACATTATGACATTTTAAATCTGTGCAAATTGTACCATTACCCTTCGTTGACATTTTCTTATCAAAACCATGATAACGTTGACACATCTCAATTAAATGACGAAGAAGAGCAAGTGTATAATTATAACAATGAACACGACAGGTCAAGTTACTGTCCTCTTGCTAATACCGACAACGAAGGCGACACTAATGAGTGTGACGAGTTTAGTCCTGCACAGGACACCGAGCCATGTTCCACGTCTTTAACGGGGGACAACCTTGTAACTGCTCCCAGACTACCAGAAAATGTATGCATCAAATATGCATTGAAATCGAAAAATATTGATATGCGTCAACTGAAGCATGGCATCTGGAAATGCTTGACAAAAGAATTTGAGAAGGAAAGTATCGATCCCGAAGAAGCTGAGAAAGAAAACGCAAATTCGGGAAATAAAAACAGGCAGGCACAATTCAGTTCAGTTTATCGTCAACTGCTCAAAGTGATGTCCAAAGACATTGTAGAAGACCTCAGTACCCCTCTCGTCTATGTTTCTATGTTACATCTAGCCAATGAAAAGAATTTGTGTATACAATCCACCGAAGACAGGTCCAATTTTATCATATCCGAAGATACAAGGACTTAGTGTTTCTGACTACGTTCTCTTCATTCCCACATGAAATGGATGACTCGGTATCAAGTGCGATGACAACTTCCTAGATAACAAACATGTCACGTCGAGTACTTGAAGATTAGAAGAAATCTGCTTCATGTAAGACTGTCGATTCCTAATTTCAATTTTTGTACGGTATCTTAACGATATGATTTCAGATACTTTTGGTAATTATGAAAACCGTATTTTTCCACTTTTCTACGTTACATAAAGCGACGCCACTTTGTTAAACTACCATTGTCAGGGTGTGGACGAAAGTTCATGACACCTATACGAAATAAATAGCCGATGAATGAAAGAACTTCCAGGGACTCACCTGATGCTCCATGAGGTAACTGTCGGTCTGAAACTTGGTGGGTAAGTCCAGAAAAATAGCAGATCTTGTTCGTGCGTAGAGATCGACGTCGACGTAGACATCGAAGAGAGGTGCACCGTTCAATCTGAGCAAGCCGGATATAAGAGGGGTGATATCCGTCGGTGCCAAACTCTTCGGAGGCAAATATCCACCAAGTTGGTTCAACGTCCGATACACTGTAATAAGAGGTAACAAGAAATATTTAGAACACTGTTGCAGTTATTAAGAAACTCGGTAGAGTTTCGCGCCAAATATGTATAAGCGTGAAACAAGTCATTGTCTGCGATGTTTAGCTTGGCGTGTCAAAATGGACAGAGAATGTCATATTGTGAACCCCTTGAATGAGTAATGTCAACTTTCATCAGGTCGTCGAGATTGGACTATTTTTCTGCGTTTTTTGAGCTATGAACGGAACCGATTGATACACTTAATACAGAGCTATGCAATTTTCAATATTTCACTTCGCTTGGATTCCATAATGTTAAGGTGATATGAAAGAGTCAGATATATATATATATAAATTGAATTCATTTATCACGGACTAGAACCAACATGGCGTAGTCCGTGCACGTTTTCGATGTTTCACGCTTCTTGGAGGCTTAGAATAGAAAATTAAGAGTTTCAGGACCTAGCTCGAACAATTTAGAATACCGTAGAAGTGGAATATCACAGAGTCAGAAGGGAAAATATGAAAAATAATTCCCCCAACAATTGCAAGGCTTGTCGCGTGGCTGACACGTGTTTCTAGAACATAAATTTAGTTACAGCTAAACGTCACAGATGGCGACGTTAGACCTAAACAGTCGTTAGAATAATGAATTCCCGGGATTTCGACAGTTTTACGCCGATCTCTTTATCATTACTTTATCATTACTTTACCGAAATGACACGTGGAACGCTTCATTGCGTATAATTCTAAACGTAGACTGCAAAAGACTTCAACATAAATATAAATGTAGATAGCGTGACGCGCCAGCTTATGTTACTATTTGAATATTCAAACCGGCGTTCCCACTAGAAAGGACATAGATGAATTTCATTTTACCGACATCGATTAAATTTCTCAGCGCCTTTCATATCACATTAATCGACTATTAACACGAGTGCCAATTTCCGCCGTCTAGGTAGCCTGCTCAACACGCATCGGTATCAACAGAAACTCCTCGGCAACTCCATAGTTGGACCAGGACACCGTTCAGCTTCTCACCATTAATTTGCCGTCCGAAACCCCCAAGATTCTCCATTTCCTATCATCTCGATGGGGAATATACCCTAAAAGCTGCATCTCTCTAATGGGCGACAGAAAGGCGATGAGGTAGAAACGGAACCCGCCGATAACCGGGGACCCAATTGGGAACTGGAAGAAACTTCCTAATTTCGATTCTCAAATCTCGCAGAGTCGTACCAGCGATTAGGGTGAACGATAAACGAATCCGTTGACCGAATTCCTTCGCTTAGATTCAAGCAACTTGTTCGGCGTAACGTGTCGGAGCCCGGTGCAACTTCTTTTAAAGCAATCGACCCAATTAAGTAACCTGCTCCAAGTGCCAAATATTTGAGAGCTAGGAGGAAGATCAGGGCACGGTCGCGTTAGATATGCCTGGCTGCCTTTAAGTGTTCAAATTTATTTAACCCAAATGATTAAGTACATCTTGTATTTGCCGAGGACCTTCTTGCGGTGAACCGTGACATTGCTAAATGTCCTCCCTCACGGTCGTTAATCCTAGCAAGGGGTGCTCTCTCTTTTTCTTCAAATGGTACCCGGAAGGAAGGCAATTTTCACCCTAATCGATCGGCCTTGAGTCCTAGAGATTACTCAGCCGAATGGCCGCGACTTCTGATTTTTCCCCATTCAGAAGGAAATCGCTCTTATTATAAATGATTTATCGTGGAATAAAACCTTCCCAGTGGTCGGTTCAATCGTTTCAGGAAAAGCGGCCATTCGTTTACGTACCTTCGCCTTAATTGTTTCATGTTTTATCGTGATGGAATCTACAGGATGGAATGAATAGGCTCCAAAGTGATAACATGCACTGGGCAATCAAAGTCGAGCATAACTGCCTTCTGGAATAATCCATTAATATTCTAGCGAGAGCAAACGGTCAATTGGATAATTAACGATCTCTTTGCGAGCTGTCCGCGGTCCAAGTCTCTACATACAAGTGTTTAAATTATCGCCTAATTTAACATAACTCCATAGATATCCCGTCCGGTTCGATTAAGCGATTAGAGGGGATTTTCGTTGGCCATGGCACTTTGCCAACGACAAAGTTCATAAGAAAGGAGTGTAGCCGGTGGTAATCAGTGACTTTGGCGGAACGCCATTGGCAAAAATCCCTCCTGAATATTATTCAAATTCCACCCAACAATATATCCCAATTCTCGTCAAGGAACTCCTCCATCAGCGCTTTGACGGAAAAATTGACGACGATAGCCGAGATATTTTTTTTTCTCAAAAATAAAAATAACCCAGTTGGAGTTCAACACGACCGACACGTGTCACGACCCTCGACGTGTTAACAATAGTTGACGTATATAGATATTAAGGTGAAGTGTGAAACCCCTCCTCATATCAGTCGATTTGAATAAGACACTTTTTTTCTTTTTAAGAGTATTGCATCGAACCATCCGAAACTTTGACACACGACTCGCGATCACCTAGGAATTATCCTGATACTCTAAAAATGTAGATTTTCGAAAAAAAAAAAGAACTGGCCTAGACCACAACTAAAATGGCGTCGAGCTCTCGTATTTCAATCGGTATACAAGTCTTCATGGCTCTGACATGAGAAAGGAAGGCGTCAGGACAATTGTACAACAATTTAGAATACTCCAGTAATCGCGAAACTCGCATTTGAACAGGATAAAGGCAAAAAAAGCGCTGCTATGCTAAAACGATGGTAATATGCGGAAGGTCCTGAGACTCATAAAATTACAATTCTTTTCAAATTCGTTTATAGGTATTTTAAAAATAGTTTAAAAAAAATGAAATTTCACGAGTTTCAGGACCTACCTTAGGGTCTCCATATTCACGTATTAAAGTATGAAGCGATTTGAGACACTCAGTTCTATGAAAAGTTTTATGAACGACTGAGTTTTCGGATGCCACTTTCACATCCCCTTAAGGTGATGTGAAAGTGGCGTCGAAGGGGTATTGTTTATAAAACTTTTCTCCCAACTCGGTTTACCGATTAGTTCGAAACCTTACAACGTGAATAGGGAGACTATAAGGAAGGTCCTGAAACTCATGAAATTTCAATTCCTTTCAAATTCGTTTATGGACATTTTAAAAATNTTCTATGCTATTAGGGTTGGCTGTATCGCGTTCAGATGCGTCTAAATCCGGAGTCTTCAAGAATTGGACAATAAAAGTTATTCCCTTTTTAGAAAACTCCAAACTTTGAAGCTGCCAAGATCTTCATTAAGCATTTACGAGTCATGTTGTGAAATTTCAGCCAGTTTGGTGGAATACCCCATCGAGAAAAGTGCTTGAAACAAGTTCTACTTAAGCTTAAAATCACTTTATTGGGTTCTTTGCCAACAATGAGGTGGGACTGTTAACCGATTATATCGTTAAGTTCTTCGGGTTAATAAATTCGAGTAAATAGCAGATTGCAACCATCCTCCCCCTTTTTGCCCCGCAATTAATTCGGGGGCTTGTAAAATGGCGCATTTCGTGGCGGAAGGGAAGTTATTGGCCCAAGCTTTCGCGAGAAGAAGACCCGGTCGAAGGACCTCGGGGATTCACTAATTAAAGTTCCCTCGGGGAACATTTAGCGTTGGAAAATTTATATGCGGCGACTCGTGGTGGACGATCGCGCGTCCACCGTGTAATTCGTTTCGTTCGCCGAAAGGTCGGATTAATGGCCGAGCGATTAAGCCGGCTAAAAAGGTAACTCGGTTAACCAATGCGAGACGATCTGCGTGTCCGAAGCGGTTAATCTAGCGAGGGTAACGAGTCTATACGGACGATCGACTGCGAGATTTATTGAATTTCACGTACTGAGGAAAATGGATGGTTAATCAAACGCGCCGTTGGCAGATCAAGGGGGACAAAAAAAATAAACGCGATGGAATTTTACATACGCGACGAGTGGACCTTTCTCCCGAATTAAACGATTAAATTTAATCCAATTGCCCGGTTAACTGCGGCACCAACTGCAGACATTGTTCCGCCGAGCAATACTGTCGCGATGGGAAAGAAAGGAAAAAAAGAGCTGAAAATATTCCGCGCAGCCATTTTGGCCATCAAAAATTCTTGAATTTCCGAGCTCTCGTCAATATTCATCGGGAATTTTATTCCATCCCTTCTGGGGATTTTATACGGTGATTCCCCGGTCTACGATTCGGGATTTTAGAGGGAGAGACAGAGAGAATGGTAAACCGTAACCTGGTTTTCCAGTCGAGAGTCGTTTTAATATTTAGGCGGGGCGAAACCGTGGAAGGAGGGCCAAGAGAACGGCTGCTCCGAATTTGTCAGAAGCTTGACACTCGTCCAGGGGCCCGATTCTCGAGTTCATACGGATGTTTCTCGCATTCGAATAGATTCGCATGAAAAATTTCCCATACGTAGATTTGCATGAAAAATCTCTCATACGAATAGATTCGCATGAACAATTTTTCGCATGAAAAATTTCGCATACGAGTAGATTCACATGAAAAATTTCACGTACGAATAGATTCGCATGAAAAGTTTCGCATGCGAATAGATTCGTATGAAAAATTTCGCATGCGAATAGATTCGCATGAAAAATTTCCCATACGTAGATTTGCATGAAAAATTTCCTATACAAATACATTCGCATAAAAAATTTCGCGTACGAATAGATTCGCATGAAAAATTTCGCATGCGATGTAATTTAATAAAGTTGATTGTGTACAGTCCAAAATCATGTTCCAGGCTTCCAAGGACCTTAAGGTGATATGAAAGGCGCGGAGAAACTTAATCGACGTCGATATAATGAAATTGGTGGTAATGCCATTTTAAATAATCAAATAGTAACATAAATTGGCGCGTCCCTTCACCGACATTTATATCTATGTCGAAGTCTTTTACAGTCTACGTTGAGAATAGTACGAACTGAAGCTTTCCATATGCCCTTTCGGTAAAATAATGACGAAGAAATCAACGTAAAACTGTCGAAACCCCGGGAATGCATTATTCTAACGACTGTTAAGGACCAACGTCGCCATCTGTGACGTTTAGCCGAAACTAAACTATTCCTCTAAAGCCACGCGTTAGCCCCTAGACCAGCTCTTGCAATCGTTGGAGAAAGTACTTTCCATATTTCCCCATATAACTCTGTAATATTCCATTTATACGATATTCTAAATTGTTCGATCTAAGTCCTGAAACTCTTGAATTTCGATTCTAAGCCCCCAAGAAGCGCAAAACATCGAGAACGTACCCGGACCACGGCATGTTGGTTCCAGTCCATGATAAATAATTTTTTTACGACAAAATTCAATTTCATGAGTTTCAAGGGTTACTTTGGGGCCTCCGTATTCGGTTGGTAAAATGTCAAACGAATCGGTACACCCAACTCGGGGAATACCTTCCCGAAGCGATTTGACCTCTCCGACGTATATAGGCTGACTCTTTCATATCACTTTAAGCCGGCGGAAACTATTCCGCGGCCGCGGAAATCGTCTGCGGTGCTTCCGCGGGGAATTTTCGTCCTTGGGTAGCGGAGGGTAATTAAAGCTGTTTCATTGCTCAATTACTCGAGCTTCCGCGGGAAAAGGAGATGGCGAGCGAGATGGCGCTGGAGAGCCGGACGGAGAGAGAGAGAGAGGAAGAGAGGGAAAGAGAAAGAGGGAGATAGGAACGGTTCTCCAGTGTTGGCTTCCTGAAAGGCTGATTTAACGCCGGGGTACACTTGATCGGATTTCGAGGTCGAGGGAAAACAGTCAAGGACAAATCTCGACGTACCGTCGACGTTAAATTACACCTGGATCGAACGCCTCCGATTTATGAATCGCGATCAGATTAGAATCATAAATAGGGGAAATTATTACGTTATTGTCTCACGAGAAGGGAGAAATTTCTGCGTTCCTTACGGTTGCGTCGTTCGGGCTCTGACGAAGGAAGCAATCCCTAGGAGTGGGGATAATCGCGTATTCCTTAGAAGTGCAGCCTGAATAACAATACCTACAGTTGTGAATAGGAATGCAATTATAGAAATACATATAGCATGCGGACTCCGTCAGGGACTTGTTCGACTAACTAGCGTTTCTCTGCAATGGAAACATTTTTCTTGTTATTACTCTTTTTTTCTTCATTTTTGTATTTCCAGAAATGCAGCGCATTCGGAATGTTTTTGCTCATTTGGAATACTAACTTACAAATGATAATCACTGAACTCATAATCTCATTGTAGATCTTTGCATCTATTATTGCTGAACAAGTTCCATTGGAAGTAATATACATGTTGAAATTGAAACTGAAATGAAAAAGAATTTTTTAATATTGCTGAACAATCATTTTGTTTCATATCTCTTTATAGATACATTATTACTGGAATTCACTTAACAGAAATATGACTTTTATTTAAACAGCCAATCGGGTGCGTGATCGGCAATAGCCGTTGAATATAATATATGAATATAATATATTAATTAATATTGTTCTAAAATGTAGAACTATATTCTAGAACTAGAATATAGAAATATTATAAAAGAGCGGCTCTGATTGGCTGCTGATTTGCATACTTTCGATTGCTGGATATAGTACGGTCAGCGCCCACAAGGTGGCGACTTAAATACTGGACAAGAACTGCTTGTGGTCGGCACTCTACAAACTACATGGTTCAGGAGGAAAGTTCAAAGCGTTCGTTGGCGTTCGTTACGCGGGCTTTTGCTAAAGTTCGGCAAATTGAAAGTTCGATCAAGTACTTTCTAATCGCATCGAAGCTTTTTAAGTAAGTGTTACTGTGAAGATATAACAACAGGGAGAGTTAAAGAATCTAATTTAACACGTGATCAATTAAAATTTGCAAGTAAGTGTTTACTTCCTGACACAAGTTGCTTTGGGAAGTCAACTAGTTTCAAATGAAGGATAATGTTCATGCAA
>NW_019395284.1:0-10828 GCF_000612105.2 Orussus abietinus | reverse complement strand
ATTACGGAATGTTTTTGGGGGTGAAAATGCGAGACCATTCATATGAACTGGCTCGGCACAAATTTTTAAGCGAAATGGGGAAGCATACAAGAAAATATAGAATATATATATATATATACATATATTGTCATATGTCAGTACAATTCTTAGATGATCACGAGCCACGTGACAAAGTTTCGGACAGTTTGGTTCGATACCCTTAAAAAAAAAAAAGTGTTGTATTAGAATCTACCGATTTGAAGGGGGTATCACTTCACCTTAAGACGTAACGAACAAGCTAACTAGAAAGGAGAGAGAGAAAGAGAAGCAGCAGATCCTTGGCGGTGACGTCACCGCGCAGGCGCGCGGACTTCTGCGCAGCCCGGCACGCGCATTCTGCAGCCGGAGGGAGCGCCCGGCACGTTCTACTAATTTCATTAAGTAATCGGCCGGCGTGCGGTAATTAGCCGGCCACCCGATTCGCCTTTCCGGGCGGCCATTGTTCCGAGGCTTCGATTACGTCGACATGTAGATGTCGAGCAACGAGTTAGATTAGAGTCCTAAACGCGGCTTGATAGAAATGTCTAGTTAAGTTAACTATATCTTAATTTGTTGATTCATTTGTAATTAGGCCGCCATTTTGGACACAGTTTTCTTCAAAATGAAAAACAAGAAAAAGAAGGTACGACGGGGTAAAAAAAAAATTAATCCTTTTGAGGTTAAAAATAAAGGAAAAAGGAGGAATTGCATAACGTGGATTTAACGTTATTCTTTTTCTTTAAGAGTTATAAACAGCAAAAATCAGGTACAATGCCGTGTTCAAAAGAGGTTAATTATTTTGAGGTTAAAAATAAAGAAAAAAGGAGATACTGCATAAAGTACATTTAACGTTATTCCTTTTCTTTAAGAGTTATAAACAGCAAAAATCAGGTACAATGCCGTGTTCAAAAGAGGTTAATTATTTTGAGATTAAAAATCGAAGTAAAAGAAGGAACGGCAGAAAGTACATTTAAGGTTATTCTTTTCCTTTAAGAATTATAAACAGCAAAAATCAGGTACAACACGGTGTACAAAAGGGGTTAAATATTTTGAGGTTAAAAATCGAGGTAAAAGAAGGAGCGGCATAAAGTACATTTAAGGTTATTCTTTTCCTTTAAGAGTTAAAAACAGCAAAAATCAGGTACAACACGGTGTACAAAGGAGGTTAATCCTTTTGAGGTTAAAAACAAAGGAAAAAGGAGGACCGCCATGACGTACATTTAACGTTATTCCTTTTCTCTAAAAGTTATAAACAGCAAAAATCGGGTACAACACCGTGTTCAAAGGAGGTTACTCCTTTTGAGGTTAAAAATATAGGAAAAAGCAGAACCGACATGACGTACAGTTAAGGTTAATCTTTAAAGGGGGGGGGGGGGGGGAAACAGGAGAAAAGGGGGAACAAAGCCGGGCGGACGCGCCGGGTCGTTGGCAGCGGCATTGTAAACAACAACAATAAGCATATTTATATACACAACCGCGAACTTGGGGCGACGGCCCAATCTGCCAGGCGGGAGCTAATAATAAGGTGGCGCCGCTCTATTTCGGTGGCGCTTCATGGAAACGCGTGCAGATGTCGCGGCCCGCGGACATCCCGAAGACTACACCCTCTGCCTTGGGTACCCTTAAGGTGATATGAAAGGCGCTGAAATTCCTTCAGATATTATTAAATCTTATAAAAAGTGAAATTTCATGAGTGTCAGGACCTACTTTAGCGCCTCCACATTTCCGTGGTATAATTTGAAACTAATCGGCACACCCGATCCCTGGAAGACTTTCCCCAACGATTTGACTTCTCAGATATATATNGAGGTATATATACATACATATATATATATATACATATGTAAAACTCCCCTCAAATTACACACTTTTTTTCTTTTAAGATGATATGAAAGGCGCTGAGAAATATAATCGAGGTTGGAGGCGGTATATATACATACATATATACATATACATATATATATACACATGGTGAAACCCCTCTCAAATTACACACTTTTTTTCTTTTAAGATGATACGAAAGGCGTTAAGAAATATAATCGAGATTGATAAAATAAAATTCATCCATCCCCTTTTTGGTGGTGCCGCCATTTTGAATACTAGAGGTGATATATACGTAACAAAGTCAAAATGTGTTATAAAAGCTTTTCTTTAAAGTTGGCGCACCGAATTATATGAAACATTAACACGTGATTACGGAGGCCCTAAGAAGTAACGCACCGATTATGAAATTCCATTTTTCGAAAACACATTTTGCATTTATCTCGTACAAGAATCAAAGAAAGATATTTTTTCTTCTTTTTTTTCCGAAAAATAAAATTTCACGAGCAGCGCGTTCTTCCTTGTCGCCTCCGTAATGACGTGTTAAAGTTTTAAATAATTCACCCAGTTTGGAGAAAAAAAAAAGTTATATAAATATGTCAACTTTCTGGTATGTATATATCACTTATACACTTTCATATCACCTTCATCGACAACTTGAGACGATTTCTAAATGCGTATTCCACAATTTCGCGTTTATTCCGTATACTCTCCATCTCTATGGTTAGGTTAGGTTAGGTTAGGTTATGCGACCGAAACGTTCTCGATTGCATAAGGCGAGTCGTCCCTCTTTATAAGAATTACCTTTCGTCCTTACCGACAACGACGGCGCCTTTTGGTCCGCTTTTGGAAGCGACGCCGTTTCGTCCCGTTTTGTCCCTCGAATAGCGCGACGTGGGCCGGCCATAAAAGGCGCAGGCTGCCTTTTTATAACGCGCTCGTTTGTTCGGAAGCGGGTTAAGGACGCTCGTCCTTATAAGGACGCGTCTTTGCCTTACGGCCGATCGAGGCGCCCCATGTACGTTCATAAACAAGTCGGCGAAAGCGCTCGGCGGACGAGCTGGGAACCACTTTCAACGTCTTCGCCGAATCCCACTTTTAAGGCGGTATGATAGGGTCATTTATATGAAATATCATTATAAATGTATTAAGGCGATGTGAAAGGGGCATTCTATATACATTGATATGAAAGATCATTCTATATACATTGATATGAAAGATTATTCTATATATATTGATATGAATGCTCATTCTATATATATTGATATGAATGCTCATTCTATATATATTGATATGAATGATCATTNCGTTAGTAGAAAATTCCTACAAAATATTATCATTTGCATTATAAATGTTAGTGAAACAAGCTGTGAAATAAATATTTTCTCATGTGAAACACATTTTTCATGATAAAATATTCAACATTGTATCCGTTAGTAGAAAATTCCTACAAAACATTATCATTTGCATTATAAAAACATTCCTACAAAATATTATCATTTGCATTATAAATTTTAGTGAAAAAAGCTGTGAAATAAATATTTTCTCATGTGAAACACATTTTTCATGATAAAATATTCCACATTGTATCCGTTACTACAAAATTCCTACAAAAGCCAATAGTATGCTGAACAATTAAAAAAAAAAATAGTTGAAGCTACCAATTTATGATAAATCAAGTATTCATGAGTCATGAAAAAGGAGAGAAACAGGCGAGATGAAAGGGGTCGTCAGACGGGCTTTTGTCAGGCAGATTCGGAAGGTAAAGCAGATCCCTGCCGCGTAAGCGAGCCAGGGAAATTGTTTTCGAATGTCCCGCGATTAAAGCGGTCCTCTCTCCTCTGGTCGGGAGGGAGGAGAAAAAAAAAAATGCGACTCGACGAAGAACTCGAGAGCGAGGTAGACAGGATCGATCGGTCATCTCTTAAAAGCCTCGTCGGAGGTTCTCAACCATTTAACGGGATTTGCGTTAATTAAACGCGAAAATACGGAAAAATTAACGCGACTGCGTTAATTTTCGCGTATTTCCTCCCACCGATGGAATGTCACACTTTTTTTCGTAAGGCCTAACGAATCTTGCCTAACCGTTCGTCGCATCGAGAAATACTTCAAATGAAAATTGTCCCTCGGAATGCATGCTACGACTTTTGTCTGAAGAATTTTTTTATAACACGCATGCCTGATCCACAAATTTGTCTCGAAGGCGACGATTTGCTGTGATCTTGCGCCATTGTGAGAGATCAAGGCTGGGTTACTCGATCGATAAAGATCGATTTTCGTCTTAACTGTAACATCGCATCAAAAAAGACTTCAAATGAAAATTGTCCCTCGCAATGCATGCTACGACTTTTGTCTGAAGAGTTTTTTTATAACATGCATGCCTGATCCACAAATTCGTCTCGAAGGCGACGATTTACTGTGATCTTGCGCCATCGCGAGTTATAAAGACTTGGTTACTCAATCGATAAGGGTCGATTTTCGTCCCAACCGTACATCGCATCAAAAAAGACTTCAAATAAAAATTGTCTCTCGCGATGTCTGCTACAACTTTTGTCCGAAGGGTTTTTTTATGATACGCATGACTGAAGCAAAAATTCCCCCCGAGGACATCGATTCGTCGCTGCAGCGTAAAATTCTTATTCGAACATGTTTCCGGATTTTTTTATAACGTTTATATCGGAATTAATCGCACAGAAAGACCTTCGAGGACACAATGGACGTTCACAAACACGTAGGGAACATTAAAAAGGAAAAAGTTAGGACAGGAAGTTGCCAATAACCATATTTCGCGAGCGCAGTTTACAGCCGGCAACGTTACTAGAATATAAAGTATCGCGTTATCCTTCCCACGCTCGCGTTTCTCGAGAGTCCCTCTCTCTCCTTCTCGAATATCTTCCATCTTTAAATCACTGTTTCCCGAAAAAGGCACCGCCATTAAAAAGGCACGTTCGCAAAATACTCCACCAAATGAGTGGACTTGAAATCATCAAATATTGTGCCGAAAGCACTCTCCAGTTTTTGGAATATTTTTTTACAATTTATTTAAACGGTATTATTTCATCGGGTTAGAGTATGATGGTGATGATAATAATGATGATGATGATGCTGACGATTTATTATTTTTATGATTTATTTACGTGGTAGTATTTCATCGGCTTATATAATCGAACTCCGTCTCGTCCGCTATAATTATCTACTAGGTAGATAAACTTGTTAATTGATTAATCGAAGTTTAATCAAGAATTACCTCGACGCGTTACAGCCGATACCTTCCTCGTTCTTTCTTTCTTTCTCTCCCTCGAATTCTTCCAATTATGACGCATTAATTATACTATTATTTCAACTATTCCTAAGTTCCATGATGATAATGAATTGATAACGACGATTACTCCTCACTCACGCGTGTTACAAAAAAATCCTCGAGACAAAAATTGTAGCTGATATTGCGGGGAACAATTTTTATTTCAAGCCTTTTGTTATACGACGCATTGTTATCACTCATTTTCAAGTAAATAGTCCTCGATTACTTCCTTTATCGTGTTGTTTTCACTCATTTTCAAGCAAACAGTCCTCACTCACGCGTGTTACAAAAAAATCCTCGAGACAAAAATTGTAGCAAACATCGCGGGGAACAATTTTTATTTGAAGTCTTTTGCTATGCGACGCATGGTTTTCACTCATTTTCAAGTAAATAGCTCTCGATAATTTTTTTTATCGTATTGTTTCCACTCATTTCCAAGCAAATAGTCCTCACTCACGCGTGTTACAAAAAAATCCTCCAGACAAAAATTGTAGCAGACATTGCGGGGAACAATTTTTATTTCAAGCCTTTTGTTATGCGACGCATTGTTTTCACCTATTTTCAAGTAAATAGTCCTCGATTACTTCCTTTATCGTGTTGTTTTCACTCATTTTCAAGCAAACAGTCCTCACTCACGCGTGTTACAAAAAAATCCTCGAGACAAAAATTGTAGCAGACATTGCGAGGAACAATTTTTATTTCAAGCCTTTTGCTATGCGACGCATTGTTTTCACTCATTTTCAAGTAAATAGTCGTTTGCCAAGTCGCCCGCCATTTTGGTCCCGCCGAATGGGAAGAAAAGCAGAGAAAGAGGAGAGATCCAAGAGAGAGAACGAGAAAGGGAAGCGAGGTCTCAACGAAGCCTTTCGAGAGGAATGCAACCGCCTTGGAATAAGAAAAAGGAGGACAGGGGATAAGAACGATAGGAAGAGCTATCGGTGCCCGGGCGGTGCAAGAACCGCCGAGCCGGAAGGAAGTACAGTCCCCGACAGGGAAGGAGAGAGAAGAACGAGAGAGATGGCCGATTCTCCCAAAGCGGAATCACGAGTCACGAGGGCCGGACTGTACGCCATTGCGAATATAATAAATTCCGCTGTTAACGGAAAACGTCCCGTCAACGAGATTCCTCTTCCTCGAATCTTACATGATTCATGCGGAGAGAAGGTGCCAAAAATAAAATCCAAACCGGCGCCATTTTAGGACTTTCTCAGAACGCCGCTGTGATTTATTCGTCAAGTATGTTCTTGCTGAATGTAACACAATTAAGGTGATATGAAAGGGTCATTCTGTATATCAAAACGTCAATGTCGATTTATTTGCGAAACATTCATTGAAGAATATTTATTTATGATACTTCTATTGGATATTTATTTCTTAAANCCACCTTAATATTTTATGAGATTTTTTTTGGATGGCGCCTCTAAGCGGAACTTTCAATTTTTTCACTTTTTATTATGTATATATCACACTTTCATATGTGCCCATAATTATGAAAGTGGTCTAAGTCAAAATTGAAAAAAAAAATGAGTTTATCAGTTATTTCACGCCACATTATTTCAAACGAAATTAATTCAATGTAATTTCGAAACAAAAAATATATGACTTAGACCACTTTCATAATTATGGGCACATATCGCCTTAATATTTTATAAGAAATTTTTTTCTTTGGGTGGCGCCTCTAAGCGGAACTTTCAATATTTTCACTTTTTGTTATGTATATATCACACTTTCATACCACCTTAATATTTTATGAGATTTTTTTTGGATGGCGCCTCTAAGCGGAACTTCCAATATTTTCACTTTTTGTTACGTATATATCACACTTTCATATCGCCTTAATATTTTATGAGAGATTTTCTTTGGGTGGCGCCTCTAAGCGGAACTTCCGAGAATCTCCCATCGGACCTCGTGGAAACCTCGGAAACCAAGATGGCGGCTCGAGCCGGTCGAACGCGGGCTTAAATTTCACTCAACACCGAGTAATTTAATGCCAGAGCTGTCACGATAAGGTGACGACTCGTTCTCACGAGAAAATTCGCCTTCTAGTCGGGATTGCCCCTCATCGAGGTCAAAAAGTAAAAAAAGAGAGCACCGATGACGCCATAACCTAAACATCGGTCACCGACGAATTCGCCGTTTCTTTTCAGCGCGGATTATTATTCAAACAAAAAGCTTGCCACGAATCGGTTTTATCGAGTCAGCGCTATCTCGTGGCCACGTGACCAGACTAGAAACTTCCTCTATGACGTCACGACCCAGAATATTCGGCACTTGCGAGAATCGAGACCCGGGCGCCATCTCGCGGCAGCGATGGGTACCAAAATATATCAAATTACGTAACGAATGGTCTGATAATTTGAAAAAGCAACTTACCGCGTTCGATTTCGGTTTTGAGGCCGCCACGTACGCCAGATACTGTATCACCTTCTTCGTGTTTTCCGTTTTCCCGGCACCGGACTCGCCGGTGCAGAGAATGGACTGATCCTCCCGGTCTGCAATTGAAAATTTCATGAAATTTCCCCCAAAAACGAAAAATCGGGAAATTTCCCATCACCAATAAATACCTCGCGTGAATTCGAGGCGAAAAGTTCTCTCGCTCGATTTTCTGGGACGCTTACTTTCCGAGATATCGAAAAAAAAGAGTTGACCAATCACGTGCCGGCTCTAGGGGAAATTGCCAGTTAGACTGATCCTACATATTCCTATATGTATATTTTTTTTATCTGTAATGTATATCAACATTTGAAGGTATTTTTCACAGAAATAGGTCACCTCGCGATCTGCAGCACGTAGATTCGATATTTCCCTTGGAGACGTGCTCACTTTCCGTTGGAGCCGCGCGCTCATTGGTCAACTTCTTTGCTGAATATCTCGGAAACTATTCATCGGAGGAAAATTTGCAAAAGAGACTTTCGACTCGTTTTTTCGCGGCCAATTCTTGTACGTGCTAAGGGAATGTAAAATGAAGAAAATAGAGATATGGCGGTTTTAATTAAGGGGTTTCGTTACCTTGCAACATGGAGCGGTAGGCAGTATCGGTAATGGCGAACACGTGTGGTGGCACTTCGTGCCTTTTGATTCCCTTGTACCTTTCCATGATCTTTTCCGTGTAAATTGGCAGCCTCTTGTAGGGGTTGACGACCACGCAAAAGAGACCCGAGTATGTCTATTAACAAATATAGTAAACAAATTGAAATTATTATTGATGTCAGTATACACTGTGTTAAATTACAAATTGACGCCATACTTGATTTCGCCATATTTATGCGGTATTAAGGGGATATGAAAGGGTAATTGTATACATATCAAAATGTCAAAACATGTATGAAATTGAGTTCATAATGAAGAAAGTGCTCATAAAATTTAATTGTAAGGCATAAAAGGTAATTGTATACATATCAAAATGTCAAAACATGTATGAAATTCAGTTCATAATGAAGAAAGTGCACATAAAATTTCATTTTTCGAAAAAAATTTGTGTTCTTGGTTCTAGGTTGGGATAAATAAGAAAATTAGATGTGAAAAATGAAATTTCATGAACATTGCGTTCTTCCTTAGGACCTCCATAATCACGTATTGAAGTTTCGAATGATTCGGTGCACCCACTTTGAAAATACGTTTCATAAATATTTTAACTTTCTAGTATGGATATGACACTTTCATATCACCTTAAAAATTTATGAAACCAACTAATGTGACGTCGGTCGCTTTATGAAACACCCAATCGCTTTATCGAATGGCAGTTTGGAGAAAAGTTTCATAAATATTTTGACTTTGTGGTATGTATATCACACTTTCATGACACCTTAAAAATTCATGAAACTTCAACAAATGTGTCGTTGGTCGTTTTATGAAACGCCTAATTGCTTTATCAAATGTCAGTTTGGAGAAAAGTTTCATAAATATTTCAACTTTCTAGTATGTATACGACACTTTCGTATCACCTTAAAAATTTATGAAACTTCAACTAATGTGTCGTCGGTCGTTTTATGAAACGCCTAATTGCTTTATCAAATGTCAGTTTGGAGAAAAATTTAATAAATATTTCAACTTTCTAGTATGTATACGACACTTTCATGTCACCTTAAAAATTCATGAAACTTCAACTAATGTTTCTTCGGTCGTTTTATGAAACGCCTAATTGCTTTATCAAATGTCAGTTTGGAGAAAAGTTTCATAAATATTTTAACTTTCTAGTATGGATATGACACTTTCATATCACCTTAAAAATGTATGAAACTTCAACTAATGTGTTCGTTGGTCGTTTTATGAAACGCCTAATTGCTTTATCAAATGTCAGTTTGGAGAAAAGTTTCATAAATATTTCAACTTTCTAGTATGGATATGACACTTTCATATCACCTTAAAAATGTATGAAACTTCAACTAATGTGTCGTCGGTCGTTTTATGAAACACCTAATCGCTTTATGAAATGGCCAGCCGGATTATAAAATAAATCTAA
Organism: Orussus abietinus; assembly: GCF_000612105.2. Classification (NCBI taxonomy): domain Eukaryota; kingdom Metazoa; phylum Arthropoda; class Insecta; order Hymenoptera; family Orussidae; genus Orussus; species Orussus abietinus. Next base: position 1,226 of record NW_019395284.1, on the reverse strand, counting down.
TCGAACGAAATATTTACTTTTGGGTATGTATATATGACACTTTCATATCACCTTAAAGATTCATGAAACTTCAACGAATGTGTCGTCGGTCGTTTTATGAAACGCCTAATTGCTTTATCAAATGTCAGTTTGGAGAAAAGTTTCATAAATATTTCAACTTTCTAGTATGTATATGACACTTTCGTATCACCTTAAAAATTTATAAAACTTCAACGAATGTGTCGTTGGTCGTTTTATGAAACGCCTAATCGCTTAACAAAAAGTCTATTCGGATAATAAATTAAAGTTAATCGAGCAAAGATTTGACCTGCTACGAAAAGTACTTAATAGGTGACACCAACGAGGTCGGTAAGTCAGAGCCCTGTCGGGCTGGGGTTGCGAGCCAGGAGTCGCTTCTCGCGAGTCCTTTCACTCCCCCGGGAAAATAAGAGAGAAAGAGCGGAGTCGCGTCTCTCTCTTTCTCCTTTCTCCGGCCTACTCTCCACCTCCTCTGGAGCTGCGACGGGAAAGGGAGCAAAACAAGATGGCCCCGGCCCGTCCTAACCTCAATCGCGGCCGGCGCAGACATTCGAGGAATCCGATGGATGCATAAATCCAACGGAGATCGCCAGAGGGCGCCGCCAGCCCGGTGACGTCACTCCCAAGGATGCCGAGTGGCTGACAAGGAAACATTCCCAAGTGTCCGCCCCGATCTTATTGATTTTCATAAATATTGAAGAACACAAAAATCTAAGAGACACGTGTTTTTTTATATCTGCAATGGTCCACATTTAAGGGGCGAAACAACCCCCCAAAGTTTGGCGAAAATTCCATTTTTATAACAATTTTCGTAGTAAGCAATGGAGGGATTTCGACGAAACTTGGTATAAACGTATTCTGTATAAGGACGGTGAAAACACAATATTGTCCAGCAATGCTACACCCCTCCAAGGGGGTGAACTACCCTTCAAGCGACATTTTTTTGTAACATCTATTAAACAAGCATTCCTACTTAAGTCCCACTTACGCGATGTGATTGCTCACAAAAAATGAAGAAATACGTGTTTTTTGCTTTTTGCCAATAAACATTTACACATCGGTTGTAAACAATGAATGTAGGTGGTATACGGGTATATTTCGACTAGCTATATTGGATTATATCGTGACCAATTCATTGTACATAAATCTTGTGAACGTGCTTATTCCTCAAAATGTCCTTGGTTTTCGTAGCATGCAATTATTTATAA
>NW_019395283.1:0-11518 GCF_000612105.2 Orussus abietinus | reverse complement strand
TATGAAACAGCAAACTCACCCCCTTTCACGGCCAACTTTGAAGCCTGATTTCACCCCCTAAAAGTGTTTATCCGCCGATAAAAAAAACACGGGTCCCTTAGATTTTAGTCCTCTATAACATATTTAAAAATGAACAAAATCGGAGGGGGACACCTCAGGTACCTTCCTTGTAAGAATTTTCCTGACACATTCAAAATTTGGATTTTTTAAGAAAATTTTTCAATTCAGCCCAGACAGGAACCAAAATGGCGTCGAGCTCTCATATTTCGATCAATATACAATTATCGAAGGCTCTGATATGAGAAATGAAATGGTCAGGACAATTTTACGACAAGTTAGAACACTCTGGTAATCGAGAAACTCGCATTTGAACGGGATAAAGGCAAAAAAAGTGTTGTATGCGCTTCTATGCTAAAACGATGGGAATACGACGTCTCGGAGTGAAAATTTAATTGACCTGGAAATCACAGATGGCGCAGAGTGTCCCTCTGCAGGCAATTAGGGCCTCAGAAAGCATGAATCCAGAGGATTTCTGGAGTTTTACTTCGATCTCTTTATAATTATTGTACGAAAACGACAGGTGGAGGATGCTATTTGGTACGATACCCAATATAATTCGACACAGCTGTCAATATAAAAACGAACGTCGGCAACGTAGGCATTTGGAAGAATCTTCTTTATCGACGTTGCTCAAGTTCCTCGACGTGTTTCATTTCACCTTAAGGACGTAATTCGATCTGCAGAAACATTTTCGCTGTAAACTACACAGGTAAGGAAAGATGATTGTTCCTATCAACCCGTGTTACTTTAGACCCCTCTCTCCCCTACATAAAATCGACTTCTCACCAAACACGGTAACGTAACAATAATATAACCGTTACATAACTTTTGTAACATGTAACGTAACATACATATAATTTATAAGTAAGATTTGTATCACTATTTCCTCCTCAACTATATAACCCTGTTATAAAACGAATGATGTAACGTATACATAACATATGCGTAATATATTACACCTTATGTTAACACTAACCGTACCAGGGCCGGTCAAATGACCGGTTTCAAAGTTTGATTTAAAATTATACATTCGTTATTATTTTTTTTTGTTCATCTAACTTTACGTAAATTCTTATATTATCGGGTTAATCAATTTGCCGATTTTTATCTTTTTTTTGCTTCTTTTTTTACTGAAGAAAATTCATCACCTGGCTTGTTTACCGCGACCGGTCATTTGACCGGTCGACGAATTTACATCTTTTTCTAAGGTTCTCTGTCTGGAAGCTTAGCTCTGAACTCAAGTAAGATCTAAAAGTCTATAGTTATATGAGCCACTCAGTGCACACATTGATTAACTCCATAAAACAAAAAGTTGAGAAATGCGGTGAAGTAACGTAGATTCTTTTTTAAAATTCCTATTATAATATAACTTCAAATATATAATGTAGAATACATAAATACAGTTATAGTTTTCATCTAACGGTATATAAAANTTTTGTTTAATTATTACCTTAAAGTTACTTTGTTTAATATTTAGTTACTAAAATTAATATTTCTCCATTCGATCAGAAAAAATAAAGTCCCTGTCTAAAAACCGATCATTTGACCGGTTGCGGTACAAATAGGTATATACTAAATCTCGGTACGTTTAGTGTTAATATTGTATAACTGCACTGCTAACAAGTCTGTAACACTGTTACTGCACGGTAATATTTCGACGTTATATGATATTAATGTATCTTTTGAATAATATCCGTTATATATCATGTTATTCCAGCGTTATGTAACTGTGACATAGTGCGTATAGTGGGTTATAACTTAAGGGGTTACACCACTTTGACCCACCCAAAAATTACGGTTTTTCAAGAATTCTTTTTTAAGAATTAAAACGTTTTTATCCAAATTAAAGTACAATAAGGTATTATACTACTATTAAACAAAAAAATTCTTTTTTTTGTGTTTTTTTATTTTGAAAAATGGCGGCTTGAAAAGCGATTTATCGGAGCGCTGCGAAAATCGATGATCGTGCGGTGAGCACAATAACTCAGTCCAGGTTTAAGTTAGAACAATAAACGAAAAAGAATTAGTTTCTGTAGCCCAAAAGCTAGCGAAATACGTAGTCGTTTTCAAAAATATGCATTTTTCACAAAATGGCATCGATTCGAATGGAAAGATACGTATTTTGCCCTAAATTTCGTTAATTAATGTTGCATAAAAAACGCGAATATCAATACATTGAAAAAACCATAGGTATTTCACTAGATAAACATATCACGAATAAAAGAAAAAAAGGATCAAGACGATTGATTGAAAATTAGCGGAGCTAGAGTGCCCACCGATTTTTAAAATGCAATTTTAAGAAAAATGCATTTACACCTGTACACCTGCCCACCGCACGATCACCGATTTTCGCAATGAGCGAGTTTAATAGTAGTATAATACCTTACTGTACTTTAATTTGGATAAAAACGTTTTAACTCTTAAAAAAAAATTCTTGAAAAACTGTAATTTTTGGGTGCGTCAAAGTGGAGGTAACCCCTTAAGGTGATATGAAAGGGTCATTCTATAAAGCGTTAAAATATTTACAAAACTTTTCTCCAAACTGGGTGCACCCAATCGTTGGAAACTAACACGTGATTATGGAGGCCCTAAAAAATAACGCGATGCTCATGAAATTTCATTCTTCAAACAAAAATATGTGTCCTTGATTCTAGTCAGGGATACATAATAAATTTTGTTTAAAAAATAAAATTTCATGAGCATTGCGTTCTTCCTTAGGGCCTCCATACTCATGTGCTGAAGTTTCAAATTATTCGGAACACTCTGTTTGGAGAAAACTTTTATAAACCTTCTGACGTTTTGGTATATGTACATACCAAATATATATATGACGCTTTCATATCATCTCAAATACCTGAGTAAAAAAGAAGGTAACACTTATGTTTCGGATAGCTTCCCGGTAAGAAGGCTGGAATTCATTGGAATTAAACATTTTAATTCCAGTGAATACCTGATTTTTCCACTGCCCTTCATTCCATTGGCGATAAAAGAAAAAAGCAAAATCTAATTCCTATCAATTCACTTTGAAAAATAGAGAGGAATGGGATTCAAAGGAATTCAAAAATACGAGAATAGGAATAGGCAAAGGAATATGAATCTCAATACTCTTTGTGGAATTGAAACAAATTTTTTTATTTCCACGGAAAAAAAGAAAAAAACGAAAAAAATTCGATTTTCATGATTACGTACGTTATACTTAAGTTCCTGTCAGTGTCCTCATATATTTCTACCTTAAGTAGTAAAATAATATTTGATGCTCAAAGGGATGCTTTCTCGATGATAACTTCCCTTTTCCCTCTTCTTCGAGAAGGGGTAGGGTCATTATAACATAAATGCAAGGAATAATAACAGGTCTTATGTGCAAACGAGCTGTCTGCATCTCCTGTGAGAAGTTTGGCCATCTGATGGTTCTGTCGAAACTAATGGTGCCAAACCATTATTTCCGTAATTATATAAGCAAGTTTAGAGTAACCTTGCAATATGTAAAATCTTACTATAATTGTGGTTACAGCTACCAGATAAACCTTGTATCTTATTATAGTTATTATAAGCTGTTCATAAAGTTAATATTACCATTTGAAATGTTGATTGCTACCGAACCTTTTAAGCCCAACGCCATGGACACAATACCTATTGGCAAGGTTACGTTTATCATTCTATGTGGTCAATTTCACTATTTGTGCGGTTTCATTTACNATTATAATATAGATAGAAAGGAAGTGATGGGTTACTGATACACCAAACTGGAAGTTTTAATTTTAAAACTGGTATTTAAAGAAAATTGAAACTAATATCACACAAAACTACACAATTATTATAATATAGATAGAAGGAAAGTGTCAAGTTACTAATACACGAACCTGAAACTTTTAATGTCAAAACTGACGTCGAAAGAAAATTGAATTATTATGTGTAAAAGTAAAAGAGGAGTCGACAGAGGATCTAATCTAGTATCAAAAGAAGCAAGGTATCAGTTTGGAAGGATCGATACCAGATGTCACTAATTCAAATGTGTCTATCGATGTTAAAGGCATGAAAGGACGATACCACTAAAGTACAGAACTAAAAGTGTCAATCGAAAGAAAACTGAACCATCCCTAATCTGAACAGTTTTGATAGTGATAGTTAACCTAAAAATGACAGTATCAACGATTTATCTTGACAATTTGATGAATATTTTCAACGAAATATTTATTTAACCTAAAATTATCATCAATGTCTATCCTGAAAAAATGTCACGTTATCGATGTCAATAATCTGAAAATCATGCATTTGTCACGATATAGAGGAAACGGCATATATATGTTTACCTCAAAATATTATCGATATTCATTGACTTAAGTTTATTTCTTTATCTGTAGCAATGAAGAAATTATTTTTCCATTTCCCCCACTCCTGAAATCTCAATCCTTACTGCAAAGAACTCTGTAGCGCCTCGCTCGAACTCAACGCGCAGGACGCGTTTCTCGCATCACTCAACGCTACGAGTTTCTTGATATAAGAGACATGAAAACATGATTCCGCTTCTATATCCGAAAGTGGATGCATTGTAAATTTTCCTACCGCATTTCACTGAATAAATATTAATAAACTATTTATTTTAAGCTAAGATAATATTCTTACTTCGTTTCAGTGGATGGAACAATTGAATCGCTAAGAAACTAATTAACTTTTAATGAAACATGTTTTAATATATTGCTTAAGAAATTCTGTAAGTAATCATTTTACAAAAGCTACGTTAGATGGGTCAGGGACACTTCATAATAATATTTAAATAATTTTCATTAATTGTTTTTATTTATAAACGTTTATTTTCTTTAGGAAATCCATTCTGCCCCTTGGCCGATTCAAATTCCGCGCTGCTCCCGCTGCTAGTACCCCGCGCGGCCGGAGAGGGCAGTAGGACCGCAAGGAAACCATCGATGAATTCCAGTGTACATAGAAATGTGGTCCCCCTAATTGGTTTTTGTCCTCGACGTGTTGACACGGAGCACTCTGTACGGCACACAGGCACTCACAAGGAAGGTACCTGAGGTGTCCCCCTCCGATTTTGTTCATTTTTAAATATGTTATAGTGGACCAAAATCTAAGGGACCCGTGTTTTTTTTTATCGGCGGATAAATACTTTTAGGGGGTGAAATCAGGCTTCAAAGTTGGCCGTGAAAGGGGGTGAGTTTGCTGTTTCANCGGTGGAAGTCATCGTCCCCACTTTGGTGGTGAACGCCGTTAAGGACATACTTATGCGGCCGGATTTCGGGTCCTGACCAAGAAGCCACTCCCGACCAAGGCTTTCCTTGGTCGGGGCCGACTCGACTCGACTCGGCTCGGCCGCCGGCTCGGGGGTGGAGGGTTCTACGCGCGGTGTTCTCTCTTACTAATACGGGTCGCAAAGGCCTGGCTTCTACTATCTGTCGCAAAACTCCGGTCCCGGGCCACCCACTTCCTGCTGTGAGGGTCTCGATACCGGTTTCCCGATAAGCGGATTATTGTCAATATTTTCACGCCGATGAGGAAGACTCTCTTTTTACCCCGGGCTACGGTCTCGTCCCTTTCGGAGCGACGATCTCCCTTGCTCTCTCGCGGGTCTTATGCCTTCCGACGACGTTCTCGCTTGCAGTCTTTCACCCTCGAGCCTTATCGCCCCTTCCTTCTGCGGCTCGCAAGGTGGATTGTCATTCTGCAATGACCGCGATCAAGTAATTGACAGAGGGAAAGGAGGACGGACTCCTCCGCGAGAACTGTCGTCTCGAATAAACTGTGCCATCTACTCGTAACGCTAACCCATCGTTGTCCATGCTTTATTCGGACACGTAATTTTATGACTTGCATTGTATTTGTATTTAAAATACCAGTAAACAATTTAATTTCATCAGTTTTTACGAAAGTAGCTATTTCGAGTTATGCATGTTGTTTCATTTTTTCGAGAGCTGATTCAGTTCATAGAACAAGTATCATTCTGATCGACTCGTTTTTTAAATTCTCATTTCTCTGGAAGTATTTAATTTCAAATGGAAATAGATTCAAAATCTGTTTAAAATAGGAAATCCAAAATAGTTTATTACAAATACGAAATAGAAAATGATATATTATGTTTCAGATACATATTTTGAATGAATTCAATTTATAAAAGTTACTCAGCTTGCGTTTATAAAAAAGTCGCATCAGAAAAGTCTTACTTATATTAACGGGTGCTTATTTACATCCTCATTTAATGATTTACATATGTCCATTTAGTTGAAGAATACGAAGAATAGTGTAGAATGTAAATATCTCCTCAAAAGACACCTTAGGTATGAAAATAACTTCGCCAAATACATTCTTATTTCTTTCTTGAATTGCAAAAAGAATTCAAACCGTCTTCTAGTTTTAGTGAAATTTTAATAAAAAATGAAAATCAACTATTTTTGACAAATACGTTAGTACTTTCATTTCATTAAATTCTCAAATCGGATATTATTGCCAAATTGTACATTTTTTCCCACATAATACAAGTAAATCTATTCTAAAAATGATATTATTACTTAAAATCATGTGCCTTTGAAAATCTACAGTTTTCTATTTTCATCCAACCAAATAAAACTTAAAACTAAATCTGATCCAATAAAAAAAATTAAAAACTCAAATTGAAAACATTTTATTTGGCGAGCACTTGTAGTGTACTCATTGGTCAGTATTTCAGTGCTCGCTAAAATAAAATGTTTTCAAATTGAGTTAAATATTTTTTTTATTCGGTCAGATTTACCTTGAAGTTTTATTTGGTTCGATGAAAATAGAAAACTGCAGATTTCCATAGGCACATGATTTTAAGTGATAATATCACTTCTAGAATAGATGTACTTGTATTATGTTGAAAAAAATGTACAATTTGGCAATAATATCTGATTTGAGAATTTAATGAAATGAAAGAACTAACATATTCGGCAAAAATAATTGATTTCCATTTTTTATTAAAATAAAAAAACGGTTTCAATTATTTTTGCAATTCAAGAAAGAAACAAGAATATATTTGGCGGAATTTTATTACACCTAAGCTGTCTTTTAAGGAGATTTCACTTCTTTTTGTAATTAATTTTGCAAACGTTTTCTAATAAATTTTATTTAAAAAATATTATGTTCTTTTTTTCTTCTTACAAGGAAACATTCCCAAGTGTCCCACCCCAATTTCCATAATTTTTTATATGTTGTAGAACTCGAAATTCTAAGGTATACGTTTTTTTTTACGTGCTAAGAATAATATCTAGGGGGTGGAACAACCCCTCCAAGTTTGATGAAAAAATCGATTTTTTTTTCATAGAAGCACTCCACGGATTTCAATCAAACTTGGCATAAATATACTTCGTGTAAGGAGTATCCAAAAATGATACCACCCTACACGGTTGCACCCCCTCGACGGGGGTAAACTACCAGTATCAATAATTTTTTTCTTTTTTTTTTTCGGCGGCAAATGATCCGATCGAAAAAAGAACTGCATGCCGTTAATGCTTGCACTAAATAGGACTTTACATGTTTTTAGTTTTTTTCCGAAAAACCACTATTTGAAACTGTAAATATTAATCAAGGGCAAGTAGTGTTTTTTTATATAAACACTGGATGGATTCACATAAAACTCGGAACGAATATATTTCGTGTCGGCAGGATCCATAAATGGTACCGTCCGACACAGGAGCATCCCTCTAAAGAGGTCAACTACCCTTGAAAAAGAAAAAAATTTCTTTTCTTGGAAGACAATGCATCCGACGGGAAAAGAAATTTCACGACGATGATTCTTATGGAAAATAAGGGTTCATATGTTTTTAGTTTTCTTTCAAAAACCATTATGTAACGTGGTAAACATATTTCAATGACAGGCAGTATGTGAAATACCGTATCTCTGTCCGGTCGCAGCGTAACCATTTTATTCAAACATCGACATCACAGACATTGTTTTCATCGAAATTTCATTCGGTCCGTACACATAAATTATCATTCAGTCCGTAAATACAAACCTTATCCTACATAAATTACCTCGCAATACATTGTACAACGTTTTCGTCATACATTAAAAATAAACCACTACGCCCTTCTTTATCACATATCTTCGCAAGTGCAAAGATAAAAATGGATCAGTTATCTCTGGAAAAATACGTACGGAGGACTTCTAAACAACGCCAACATATATGTATAAGAGTATGAATTCGTATATAAATAAACGAATGGTATCGCAAGCAGATGTGTGACTCTTTATACATTCTGTGCGTGCATTGCGGCTTAACAATCGTTAGACTTTCTTCAGTGCAAAGAGTTTTCAATTGTGTCAGCGCGTTCCGATTTTTCAAACATATTCGTAAATCCAGTGAACGTGATTAATTTATTGCTCGCAACATTTCAAACGATGCATTTCTCAACGACTGAATTGAATCAGCAAGAAGTAATTCTAAAAGAATCGATTCAAAAAATTCTGATGGACAGTATATTCGACTACAATGCTTTAGAAATAACCGAAGATTCTATATTAGATTTCGAAAAAGCCTTTTTAGAAATGGACATACAATATGTCGAAGACGCAGAAGATTGGAGTGAGGAGGCAGTGCCTGGACCTTCTTCATTTGAGTGCCCTCGTCCAGTGCAAGATGATATTGATTTTGATTACAAAAAACAAGCAGTAGATTACTGGTGGAGTGGAAGAAAAGACTATCGTAAGTTTTGCAGTGCCCAAAATCAATTTAGAAAACTTTCTGATCGTCGTCAGTTAACGCGGTGGGCAAAACAAGTGGACGAAGGAGGGACATGGAGAGGAAAATTGATGCACGTCTCGAGATTTACATTGAACAAATTACGGAATGCTATCGAAACTAGATTAATAGTGCACGATTCAGATACTAAAGAATGGGCTTTAGAAACTCTGGGAGGGCAGAGCAGCGAAACATGCATTCCATGGCTTCTGCAAAATGGCACAATTTCAAAAAAGCTCATCGCATTGTTCCTAGAAAAATCACAAAATTCACCGCAAGAAAGACAATAGAAGACGTTGAGAGATTGGAAACATCAGGTGATGAGTTTGTTAACTCTGTGATGATTCTTATAGCAGAGTACGGGCCTCAAAATGTATATAATTCTGATCAAAGTGGACTCCAGCTCGAAGTTCATTCAAGATGTACGTTAATGTATGAGGGAACGCAAAAAGTGAAATGTGCTCAGTCTATATCGGCCACAACTCACAGTTATACGATTCAACCAATAATCTCTTGTGATGGTCGATTATTATCACCTTTATTAATAGTTTTAATGGAACCAGGTGATCGAGCCTGTAGTAGAAAAAAAAACATTATATCAGACTCCAAATGTGTTTCTTCTGCCTTCATCATCCGGCAAAATGACGTTAGGTAATGACGTACTTGACTATCTTTTTATGAATGTAATCTACACGGACGTCACGGTTAATAATACTTTGGAATTTTTTTTTTTTTTTAATTGAAAAACTTGGATAAAAGCAATGTTTTTTCCAATCACTGGACGCAGAAGTCTTCTCTTACTGGACTCCTGGAGCGGTCACTGCAGCAATATTATCAACGAAATGAAACCTGCAGATAAAGATGTCATGTTGATGACCATACCAAATGGAACTACCGGGTGAATTCAAGTATTAGACATTTATGATTACAGAGTCTGGACAACTTTTATCAGACGTTTCGGTGACAACGTGCTCTTACACAATTACGATATTAATCTTGATTTGCGAAACATTATAAAACTGCAATCGCTCATACATAATCAATTATTTTCTCCTGGACATCAAAGCCTTTTTCAGTATGCCTGGTTCAAAAGTGGATATGACTATGAAAGGTTAGAAAGTTTCCACAATCCGGTCGAATTTGCCTTCGAAAAAACGTCGGTTATGAAATGCGCAGTTTGCGGTTCAATGCCTATAATTCGATGCTCTTGGTGTAGAAAAGCATTTTGTTTCAAACACTTTTCTGACGACCATCACTATCATCATGAATATGAACCATGATATAATTTTACGTGAAACTTATTTTTATTACATTATATTTTCTGATACATACACTCTCAATGTATTTCTTTGCTTTCCGGAAATAATATTCTTGGAGTATTTTGATATATTCACGTTGTACAATGTATTCCGAGGCAATTTATGTGGAATAAGGTTTGTATTTGCGTACTGAATTATAATTTATGTGTACGGGCCGAAAGAAATTTCGGTGAAAACTATGTCTGTGATGTAGATGTTTGAATAAAATGATTACGCCGCTGCCGGACAGATATACGGTATTGCAAATACTGCCTGTAATTGAAATATGATTACCACGTTACATAATGGTTTTTGAAAAAAAAACTAAAAATATATGCACCCTTCTTTTCCGTAAGAATTATCGTGAAATTTCTATTCCCGTCGGATGAATTGTCTTCGAAGAAAAGAAATTTTTTTCTTTTTCAAGGTTAGTTCACCCCTTTAGAGGGATGCTCCCGTGTCGGACGGTACCGTTTATAGATCCTACCGACACGAAATATATTCGTACCGCGTTTCATATGAATCCGTCTAGTGTTTATATAAAAAGCACTACATGCCCTTGATTAATATTTATAGTTTCAAATAGTGGTTTTTCGGAAAAAATCAAAAACACGTAAAGTCCTATTTAATGCAAGCATTAACGGCATGCAGTTCTAATTTCGAGTTCGAGAACGTCTAGTGTTTATATAAAAAGCACTACATGCCCTTGATTAATATTTATAGTTTCAAATAGTGGTTATTCGGAAAAAATCAAAAACACGTAAAATCCTATTTAATGCAAGCATTAACGGCATGCAGTTCTAATTTCGAGTTCGAGAACGTCTAGTGTTTATATAAAAAGCACTACATGCCCTTAATTAATATATATAGCTTCAAATAGTGGTTTTTCGGAAAAAATCAAAAACACGTAAAGTCCTATTTAATGCAAGCATTAACGACATGCAGTTCTAATTTCGAGTTCGAGAATGTCTAGTGTTTATATAAAAAGCACTACATGCCCTTGATTAATATATATAGTTTCAAATAGTGGTTTTTCGGAAAAAATCAAAAACACATAAAGTCCTATTTAATGCAAGCATTAACGGCATGCAGTTCTAATTTCGAACGGATCATTTGTCGCCGAAAAAAAAGAAAAAAATTATTGATACTGGTAGTTTACCCTCGTCGAGGGGGTGCAACCGTGTAGGGTGGTATGTGGTGGTTTCTGGATCCTCCTTACATGACATACATTTATGCCAAGTTTAATTGAAATCCGTGGTGTGCTACTATTAAGAAAAAAAATCAATTTTTTTATCAAACTTTGAGGGGTTGTTTCACCCCCTAGATATATATCTAGACACGTAAAATAAATGCGTATCCCTTAGATTCTTGAGTTCTACAACATATATAAAAATTATCGAAATCGGGGTGGGACACTTGGAAATGTTTCCTTGTTAGTCCCACGACTCT
>NW_019395282.1:0-10435 GCF_000612105.2 Orussus abietinus | reverse complement strand
TCATTCTCATTCGATTTCGGGTCAGAGGAAGAAGGTTATCCCACCTCCGATCTCTGGCTTTCTATTTCCTATGAAAAATCCCCCCAGAGTGCAGAAGACATTTCCCGATTTTTAATTGAATTTTTAATAACATTTTAATATCATCTCCACTCCGATTTTATCGCCATTTCTTTCCTCTTCCCCTGAGGACAGCCTTCACCGAGGAAGTCCCTCGGTTTTGGATTTTCATTCTCATTCGATTTCAATGCTTATTTCCCTCAGATTTTCCCCTGGTCGATGAAAAAGGTTTTCCTAAATACCTACGTTTCCGACGTTCGTTTTTATAGTCACAGTTTTGTCGTATATTGAGCATTGTACTAAATGGCATACTCCACCTGTCGATTTCGTACAATAATTATTAAGAAATCCAAGTAAAACTTCAGAAATCCTCTAGATCCATGCTTTCCGAGGCCCTAATTCACTGCAGAGGGACCCCCTGCGCCATCTGTGATTTCCATGTCAACTAAATTTTCACTCCGAGACCTCGTATTCCCATCGTTTTGGCATAGAAGCGGATAAAACACTTCTTTTGCCTTTATCGCACTCAAATACGAGTTTATCAGTTACCAGAGTGTTCTAAATTGTCATACAATTGTCCTAACCCTTTCGTTGGTCCAATACCCTTCAAAATAAAGTGTTTTATTCCAATCAGCTGATTTGAGGGGGGTTTCACTTCACCTTAACGAGGTCCCTCAGAAGCGAAAGGATGAATTCGGAGGAAGGATAGGTTCAACAATTGCACCGTGCATTTGCAAGTCAAACTATTTCCGGCCTCGGTTGATGACCAGTGGAGGATCACGGAGATACCGCCTTGTACGGTGGAAAGCCGCTCGTTACAAATCCAATTACTCTGTACGAAGTGTTTGTGCGAGGGAAAAGGGTAAAACAGAGTGAAAATTTCTTCCTTAGTGAAAACTTCACTGATCTATATACTAACTAGATAGTCGATACCTATTTGTTCTATACGAAGAGGACTTTGACGAATTCAAGGCATCCAGCACCAACTACATATGTGCAATGATACCCTAGTAGCACAAAATATTTGTCCTATATATTTTCTATATATTTAACGAATATCGTACATGCGTTAGACATATTGTAAAAAATCTTCGAGTAAAACAATATGGTTATTTATCTCGTAAGTATTCCAATAAACATGAGAATTATTTCCTTCCAACGGATTAATTCGACACCTCTTATATATACGTAGTATCGTACTATATAGTACTATCTACAGTTTGATGACGCGTTCTTTTCACGCATGCGCAAGTACTGCCATATTAGTTGATGGGCCCATAACCAGAGGGCTATGGTCGCTTCAAAACGTCCCGCCATTTTGTAGGACTTCAGACATCCAGTTAGTATATAGATCAGTGGAATCGTGGAAACATTTCCGATCTCGAGGAAACGTCGCGGGAAGTTTCCCGAACAGGAAGAGCCATTAAAAGTGGATCGCGCCGATCTCGGACTCAGCTCGAGGCCTTTTCCGTCGAGGCGATTTCGCAAGGGATCGATGAAAGCGATCGAGATTTCCTCACGGCTTTCGAAAAGGAGCTAGGCTACCGGAATGCCAATACCGGGAGCGTAGAATTGCCTAACCGAGCCCGGAATAAAGTCGGAACTTCGTTTTTCTCCGACCTGAAACTCACCTGGAAGAGTCGCGACGAACCTCCGGCGCGTCGCGTCCTTCGAGGCGGATTTCCGGCTCGAAAATGGCCCCGAGGGAAAAAGTGCACTCTACTAATATTCTAGAGGATTGTCCGAGGTACAAGTTTTGTCGGAAGTATTTCTCGATATCTTTCCCCGGTGAGGCGGAAAGAGCGATCCTAAGGAGAGGGATGCCAATACCGGCTCACCTGGAAGAGTCGCGACGAACCTCCGGCGCGTCGCGTCCTTCGAGGCGGATTTCCGGCTCGAAAATGGCCCCGAGGGAAAAAGTGCACTCTACAATTATTCTAGACAATTGCCCGAGGTACAAGTTTTGTCTGAAGTATTTCTGGATATCTTTCCCCGGTGAGGCGGAAAGGGCGATCCTAAGGAGAGGGAGGATGTCCGAGGGCTAAGGGATTCTCAGTTCACCGTGACTAATTCCTCTTCCTCGACTTCAGTGGCAGTGACTAACCGTTCAGCGTTGTTAACTCGAGCTGAAATGTCAATGAGCAATTTGCCATGCTCTCATAACCCGCGACATAATCCGTCGGCTTAACGACTCTCTTCGTTAACGTCGCATTAATTTGATTTTCAAGCCGGCCGCGTTTTACCTCTAACGCGAAATCGCCTCGTTACCATTTTTCCGCGTCCAGGTTCGATCTAGCGGCCGAACAACGGAATTATAAAAAACACGCGTCCAGGTTCGATCTATCGATCAAAGAATAAAATGATAAGAAATCATCGAGACGGCGAAAACGTGCCAATCCAAACTGTTAATTTATCAGAACAATTCTTTGATAATCACGCGTCACCTGTCAATGTCTCGGACAGTTTGGTCCAATACCCTTAAAAAAAGTGTTTCCTTCGAATGGACTTATTTGAGGGGGGTTTCACTTCACCTTAACGATTAAAATCATTTCTCTAATTCTTTTAAAATCCAAACTTTTAATTTATCAGGACAATTCGTTGATAATCACGCGTCACCTGTCAACGTCTCGGACAGTTTGGTCCAATACCCTTAAAAAAAATTGTTTTCTTCGAATGGACTTATTTGAGGGGGGTTTCACTTCCCCTTAAGACTCCCCTCTTAAGGTTCCGTTCACACGGAGTGGGCGACGCACCTGTTCTCCACGGAAAGGGCCCATTAACCTGGGCCCCAAAGAGGGGCCCAGGGACCCTTGACGGCCAAACACGCCGACCACCTTCCAAAGGGCCCAGAGTCCCTCGAGAACGGTTTTCTCCTCCCCTGAAAAAAAAAAAAAAATTAAATAGTATTCCCAGAAAACGAGAGAAAAGAATCATCGCCCTCGAATCCTTCCCTTTATGCTCCAGGAAAACGCGGAGAGGGAAGAAAAAATATATACATGAAAAAGTAAAATCTCAAATGGAGTTTCCCACGCATCGACACGCGCGACCTGACGACCTCCCAGGCATTGAAGTCTCCGGGTTTTCGCCCGCGAGTCGCGAAACGAGGAGGAAAAAATCCAGGAGAAATTCCCGAGAGAGTCGGCCTCGCGATCGTGGCAAATCGAAAAAGGAGGGAAAAAACGGAAAATAAGAGTCGGCTGGAAGGAAAAAGGGAAACCCATGAAATCCTGTGGGTGAGGTCTCGTATCGGCCGCAGGTGCGCCGCCATTTCCGGGGAGATCGCCGGAAGCGATCCACCCTCTTCCTGTTCCGATTTCTATTACCCATTGTCGCGACCGCATTGTTGCCCGAGGTGTCTTTGGCCTCTTCCTCTTCGTCCTCCTCTTTCCTCGCAGATGATGAAGCGAATCGCGAGAACGGATTTCACGACGTCGGCAGAGTTCTGTCGATTTATATTAACCGCCTGGCAATTAAGGAAAGACTCGGGAGAAAGCTCGCCGATTAAGGTGACGTTAAACACGTCGAGGTGCTTGATCGATGTTGGTAAAGAGGGTTTATCTAAATACCTACGTTATATCGGCAGCCGGATCGAATTGTATTGGGTATTGTACTAAATGACATACTCCATCTGTCGTTTTAGTACAATAATTATAAAAAAAATCGAAGTAAAACGCCAGAGATCCTCTGGATTCATGTTTTTGGAGGCCCTAATTGACTGCAGAGGGACCCCCTGCGCCATTTGTGATTCCCATGTCAACTAAATTGAGGAAAATGAAGAAAATGAGGATTTGGGAGGTCCTGGTCTTGATGGAGACTTCGTCGATTAAGAAAAGGCATAGCTAAATACGTATCCTTTGCCTGGATTTTCGTATTTTGTGGAAAATTAAGGGTGGACGATGAGGAAAACGAAGCAAATGGGAATTGGGGAGGTCCTGGTCTTGATGGAAACTCCGTCGATTAAGAAAAGGCATCGCTAAATCCGTGTCCTATTCCTGGATTTTCGTACTTTGTGGAAAATTAAGGGTGGACGATGTGGAAATCGAAGAAAATGAGGATTTGGGGAGGTCCTGGTCTCGATGGAGACTCCGTTGATTAAGAAAAGGCATCGCTAAATCCGTGTCCTTTTCCTGGATTTTCGTATTTTGTGAAAAACTAAGGATGAACGATGTGAAAAAAATAAGAAAATGAGGATTTAGAGAGGTCCTGGTCTTGATGGAGACTCCGTCGATTAAGAAAAGGCATCGCTATATCCGTGTCCTTTTCCTGGATTTTCGTACTTTGTGGAAAATTAAGGGTGAACGATGAGGAAAACTAAGAAAATGGGGATTTGGAGAGGTCCTGGTCTTGATAGAGACTCCGTCGATTAAGAAAAGGCATCGCTAAATCCGTATCCTTTTCCTGGATTTTCGTATTTTGTGGAAAATTAAGGATGAACGATGAGAAAAACTAAGAAAATGGGGATTTGGAGAGGTCCTGGTCTTGATGGAGACTCTGTGGAGCACCTAGAGGTCTGTGGAGGGGATCGACCCAGATATCGACCGCTCGATACGAGCTCCTCGACTGGGCCTTACTCGGTGGAAAGGGGCCTTAAGGCCCCTCAGTCCGAGCACTCCGAGCGCGCCAGGTGGAGTGCGCTTCCGCGCGTCCGTCTTCGCCTCCTTGGGATCGAGTCGTGCACCCTGATGCCTTTCATCGAGTTAAAATAAATTTCTTCCGTGTAATAAAATTAAAATAAAAGAAAGAAATAGAATAATCCAAAAAGTGGACGCGTGAAAGTCGAGTGGAGCGAATCCTGATGCAGGGGGTGACAGTGACGCGCTTCTGGACTCTTATGAACAAAGTGAAAAGGAATAACAAATTAATGTCCTTTCTCCTTCCTTGCCTCGAATGTCGGCATTGTTAGGGCGAAGAAGAATCGAAGTGAATTCGAGCTCGCGGCGAGAAATCGAACGAGACCGAGCCCGCGATTGCGCGGATCGGAAAAACGCGTTGCGTAAGGCGCAGAGAAGGATTAACGATTATTTATTACTTCTTCCCTCCGGGCATTTAAGAGTCGTAAAAAAATTCCCCCACCCAGAGGAAGGTTCCACCTCGACCGGAGTATTTTTTGCAAATTTTTACCCGGCCTGGTATTTCTGTAAAAAAAAATAAAAGAAAAGGTATAGGGAGAGAAGCGAAGCAAGAGGCGAGTGGATCCTCCGGGAGAGTCGACTCTCGTCCTGAACAATAAGGAGAGGAGAGGCGGAGAGAAAGAGAGAGAGAGAGTTTCTTGGCAAGGGACTAATTATCATTAAACTTGCATTATTGTTCACCCCATTGCGGTCCCACGAAGTGCATCCTTCCCACGGAGTCGGCCGGAAGCGAACGCGGAAGAAGTTCCACGAAACCTCGTCGCCAGGATGAAAGGACCCTTGAGATCGTCGGTCCTCGTCCTGCGTCGTTCCAGTCCCTCGGCTCGAAGTTCCTCGTCCTTCTTCCCCCGTTTCTGAAGAAAAGGACACAAAGAAAGGAGTCAGAAATGGAACGGGAGGTGTCGGACTGCGAGACGGCGTTTTCGCGGCGCGTCGCCGAGTCCTGGGCGGATCTGCCGAGCACCCTGAGGAGACGTCAAAAGCACCGTCCGGAAATCCTGAGCATGTTCACGGACTTTTCCGAGTCCTCCGAGAGCGAGTTACGACGAGGGGAGGCATCTTCTCCGGAGCGCCGAGTCCTGGGGAAGTGCGAGTACCTGGGGCGCATCGAAATCCGGGGCCCGAGTCCGAAAGTCTCAGGAAAATCGGAAGAGCGATGTAGGATACAGACGGAGAGAAGATGGGACCACCCGGGAGATAAGAGAGAAGGGAAACCGAGGTTTCTGGAACGACCCAGAGGCCTTCCGGAAGAGGAGGACCGGAAGTCGAACTCGAACTCGCCGGACAGTCTCTTGGTGAGGTCGTCGGCGTCGGAGACGAGCAGCGAGGAGTACGGCCAGACGGACGACTCCGGAGCCTTCCTGGGACCCGTTTCCAGAAACGGGAGCAGGACCCTGGCAGGTCCTCCCGAGAGAGAGGGATTCCCCAAGTTCTTCCTGAGGGACGACTCCGGTCGACGGCGACGGGGAGGACCCGGGGAGAAGATCCCCGAGGCGACTCCTGGAATGAGGAGTCCGCACCTTGGGACCGAAGGACAGGGCCCGAAGGACTGCCGGAAGGACCCGGTCCAGAGATTCGATTACGAGAACATCCCGAGGATCGACGTGTCCCGGTTGGACCAGAGGTCCTGTCTGGGTCCTGGGAGCCGAAGGACCTGCCCGAGTCCCGGTCGCCCGGAAGAGAGGCCCAGCGACGAGGCCTCCTACGAGCCTATCGGGCCCTACGGGCAGGATCGAAGGTCCTGTCGAAACCTGGAGCACTTCGAAGGGTCCATCGACTACCCTGGAAGGATGATCAAGGATCAGGCCGCGTACAAGGCCCAGCGGGCCCAGGAGCAGCCGACGATCGAGCAGCTGAGGATGGAGCAAGGCTGCGAGCTGCGGAACTTCAGAAACGCCTCGGACCGAGGTCCTTCGAGGTCCGAGGTCCTGGAGAAGGCGGAGAGGCTGATCCAGGTCCCATCCTCCCAGCGTCAGCCGACCATCGAGGAGCTGAGACTGGAGGGCCTGATCCAGGACCTCTACGACAGCGAGCAGATCGCGGCAGGACGATCGGGCTGCGACCGGAAGCTCTCAAAGATGGAGACCATCGCGGAGGAGAACGGGGAAGGAGGGAAGCTCAGCGTGAGAGAGATCCTGAAGAGATTCGAGGAGCTGAAGACCCAGAGTGGATCCCGGGAGGACGAGAGACCCGCCGACAGGACCCTCACCACCATCCAGGAGACCCTGAAGAAGCTCGACGAGAAGGCCCGCTCCACCCAGGTCTCTCCCCTCGTGAAAAGTTCAACGACCCCGCGAATCCTCCCAATAAATCCGATATCGATATCGATATCGCGACCACCCCCCATACGACTCTCCCCCCGTTAAAATCGAATCGACGATCGATACCTCGACCTCGCCCGGAATCGGGTCGCCGACCACGTGGCCGGTCCGTTTATTAACGGCGGCCATTAAGAAGGTGCCCGTTACGCAGGATGTATGTCCTGGCAGGTGCGAGGATCCCCGCTCTCCCCTTCCCGTCCCGTAAAAAACCAGCTCACCGACCCTGACCCGTTCACCGGACTTCGCCGATTCCGCCGCGGATTCCGCTAGTATGATAAACCCTCCTCTTCGTAATTTCTCCATTTTTTCCTCGCCGATTTTTCTCTTCATCCTGACTCCAGGTAGATCTATCTGGATCTCTTAATTCGACCGGGAGACAATCGGGTTTTCTCGGGGCCCGAAGAAACCCGCCGACCCTGACCGGCTCGTCCGCGCGAACTGGGCCGCAATTTCCGGGGACCGATTTCCCCCCCCTCGGTGCATTCCTTGCGGATGAAAAACGAAAACCGCCGCTCGCTCTAACGGAATGCGATTACGCGGTAATTGCGGTTGCATCCCACCGGCACCTGGGGAGGGAGAGTACACGGTACATGCACTTATGTACATATTTATTTCCTACGCCTTTATTAATCCCGCGGGGTAACTGTATCCTCCGGGCGAGGCTGCGCAACCATGCGATCTGGGATTTTCTGGGTCAGGGTCGCCATCTTGCCGATCCCGTCCAACAGTCTCCCCTGCAAAAACCCCGGGATTTTATTACGACCGGTAATCGAGGTTTATTCGAGGCTGATTTTTGGTCAGAGGTGGCGATTATTCCCCGTCAAGGAAACGAGGAGTTAACGGGCCCGCTAATGGCCACAGCGAACGGGGCCCATCGATCGCCGATCGATCCGATCACTCTGTATGGGTTCAACGGAGGAGAGGGAGTCGGTAAAGAAGGACGCGAGAATGGGGTCGGTATCCACGACAACGTGGAAAGCGAATAAACGAAAAAAATGTATATATTANACCTGTCGATTTCGTACAATAATTATTAAGAAATCCAAGTAAAACTTCAGAAATCCTCTAGATCCATGCTTTCCGAGGCCCTAATTCACTGCAGAGGGACCTATCTTAATAAATATTTTAATATCTCGATTCATATCTCGAGGTGGCCTAGCTTCGAGACAGGTTTCTAGGCAAATCGACCGTGATCTCGTGGCCTCGATCGGTTTTATTGAACCCCGATCAACTTCGATCGCGGATTTACGTAAGTCGCCCTTGAAAGAATATAAAAGAGTCAGCCAATATATATATTATATATTATATATAGATATAAGTAAAATCGTTGGGGAAAGTACATTTGAAGATTGAAGAATTGGGTGCACCGATTCGTTTGAAATTTTCCCACGTGAATATGGAGGCCCTAAGGTAGGTCCTGATCCTCATGAAATTTCATTTTTCATGAAAAATGTATTTACTTATCATGGACTAAAACCAACATGGCGGGGTCCGGGCACATCTTCGATGTTTTACGCTTCTTGGAGGCTTGGAACTGAAAATGAAGGGTTTCAGGACCTAGCTAGAACAATTTAGAATACCGTATAAATGGAATATTACAGAGTCAGATGGGAAAATGTGGTTAATACTTTCACCAACGATTGCAAGAGAACGCTGGCTTGTCCTGCGGCTAACGCGTGTTTTTAGAGGAAAAATTTAGTAGCAGCTAAACGTCACAGATGGCGACGTCGGTTCGTCAGAATATAAAGAGTCACGAATTCATGGGATTTCGGCAGTTTTACATCGATCTTTATATCATTACTTTACCGAAATGACATATAGAACCCTTCACTTGTTATAATTCTCAGCGTAGACTGTAAAAGACTTGAACATAAATATAAATGTCGGTAACGGGACGCGCCATCTTACGTTCCCACTCGAGTATTCAAAACGGCATTCCCCCAAAAAGGTGTACATGAATTTTCTTTTATCGACGTCGATTAAATCCCTTAGCGTCTTTAATATCCTGATAAAGACGGGAAATCCACCGTAAAAGAGGTGTAAAGAAACAATTGTCGTGGTTTCTCTCGAATCCATTGTTGATAGGGTGAACTTCAGTCGGGGACGGCGAGAAGAGAGAGCTGGGGGAAAATCACGGCTTTAAATAGTAATCCGCCGAGGTCTCTCGTGATTTATGGTCGGATATTAATAAGCAATTACCCCGCCCTCCAACCCCTCCGTTGTCATCCGCGAGGAATGCGATTGCGATGCTAATGCGGGGAAAAAATGGAAAAAGAGACGAACAATCGTAAAGGCGAGGCTCTGGGAACGGGGCGGAAGGAGGAACGGAAAGAAAAAAAGAGGAAAAAAGGGGAAAATGGCGCGCGTCATCGCGGGCCCTGGATCTGGGACTTAGGGGGGCCCGGGGGGCCCCTCGTCGAGGCACGTATGACCAGCACATATGACCACTCACCGGAAAGGCAATTTACACCCAACCGAGTTACCGGCTCCTCGTTACGTTTACGCGTCGCGGGATTACGAGTCGCTCGTTAAGGTGAAGTGAAACCCCCCCAATCAGTCGATTCGAATGAAACACTTTTTTTAAAGGGTATTGGACCAAACTGTCCGAAACTTTGACACATGACTCGTGATCATCTAAGAATTGTCCTCACACATTCAAAATTTAGATTTTAAATGATTTAGAGAAAAGATTCTAATCGTTAAGGCGAAGTGAAACCCCCCTCAAATCAGCTGATTCGAATAAAACACTTTATTTGGAAGGGTATTGGACCAAACTGTGCGAAACCATGACACATGACTCGTGATCAAAGAATTGTCCTGACACGTTGAACATTTAGATTTTAAATGAATTAGAGAAAAGATTCTAATCGTTAAGGCGAAGTGAAACCCTCCTCGAACCTCTGAAACCCTCCTGAAATCCGCGCGCACTTAGTGCGTACTCGCGCAATAGTCGGGGTACATTACTAGAAATCCGATACATCTCTGTGCCCTCTCTCTTTCTCCTGGCCTCTCTCTAGCTCGCCATCGGGTTTCTCCGTCGAGCAAAAATCCCCTAGAACGTATATATATAGTCGGGAAGCCATTACTTCTTCGCGGTTGGAAAGGTGCAATCGGCAAGGTTGCCGGGTCAGAGGAAGAAGGTTGTCCCACCTCCGATCTCTGGCTTTCTATTTCCTATGAAAAATCCCCCCAGAGTGCAGAGGACATTTCCCGATTATTAATAAAATTTTTAATAAAATTTTAATATCATCTCTACTCCGGTTTAATCGCTATTTCTTTCCTCTTCCCCTGAGGACAGCCTTCACCGAGGAAGTCCCTCGGTTTTGGATTTTCATTCTCATTCGATTTCGGGTCAGAGGAAGAAGGTTATCCCACCTCCGATCTCTGGCTTTCTATTTCCTATGAAAAATCCCCCCAGAGTGCAGA
>NW_019395281.1:0-10369 GCF_000612105.2 Orussus abietinus | reverse complement strand
ATTTTTATTAATAAAACGGAAGATAATTCGTCATTTTCAATCGGAGTTGAAATCCTCGCGATGAATATGCGTAACGTAAACAAATGTTCAATGTAACATTTTTATTAATAAAACGGAAGTTAATTCGTCATTTTCAATCGAAGTTGAAATCCTTGCGATGAATATGCGTAATGTAAAAAAATTTTCAAAGTAACATTTTTATTAATAAAACGGAAGATAATTTGTTATTTTCAGTCTAAGTTGTGATCCTCGATATGGAGACGTATAAATATGCGTCGGCAATTTGGGGGAGGCAAGATCTTTTGCAAATCCCTTCCGGTGCGGTTAAGGGAAAGAATCAATTGCGATTCCGCTGCGGAGACGCAGTTGGTGCAGCTGGGGCTGTCGAGCCCGTGGTAACAAACCTCACGGACTCCAGTTGACGTTTCGAGGGTGAGCCGGTGAAGAACTCGACTCGCCTAATCCTCCCTTAAAATATACAGGCTCACCCCTGGTTTAACGAGGCGTGACTCGTCCACCCCGCGTCATTTTAACCGCCTCTGCACATTTCTCCCTACCTTTGTGTGCAGATCCCTACTTTCGCAAAATACCCCCGCCTACATTTGCCTTTCGGATTTCCCGCCCAGGTTTTCTTTCACTCGTCTGTGCCGTTCCATAATAAAAAATATATTTTTTTACAAATATAAAAACGTAAACGGAATAATTCACTATTCCTAGGAACTCCTGCATCATCGATGATTCGATGATAGGAATTTTTGGAAGGGATAATTAAAGAAAAAAAATGAACAATCAATTCCAAGCGATCCTACGTCGCCGCCATTTTGGTCCCTCTTGGCGCGTCGGAGAAATTCTGGAAATTTTCTGAGATATCTTGAATTAACATCAGTGATACCAGACGACTTCTGGAGGCTCATCCAGCATTTCGAGATTCCCCGATCGAAGCGATTTTTATGAAAAGAGATAATTAAGAAATATAGAGAGAGAATTGTAAGCGGTCCTCCGTCGCCGCCATTTTGGTCCCTCTTGGCGCGTCGGAGAAATTCAGGAAAAAGAAGCGAGAAATTCTCTGAGATATTGAATTAACATCAGTGACACCAGACGACTTCCGGAGGCTCATCCAGAATTTCGAGATCCTCCGATCGAAGCGATTTTTATGAAAAGAGATAATTAAGAAATATAGAGAGAGAATTGGAAGCGATCCTTCGTCGTCGCCATTTTGGTCATCACATCAGTGACACCAGACGACTTCCGGAGGCTCATCCAGAATTTCGAGATCCTCCGACCGAAAGCTAATTTTATGAAAAGAGATAATGAAGAAATATAGAGAGAGCGATCCTACATCGCCGCCATTTTGGTCCCTCTTGGCGCGTCGGAGAAATTCAGGAAAAAGAAGCGGGAAATTCTCTGAGATATTGAATTAACATCAGTGATACCAGACGACTTCCGGAGGCTCATCCAGCATTTCGAGATCCTCCGACCGGAAGCGAATTTTATGAAAAGAGATAACGAAGAAATATAGAGAGAGCGATCCTCCGTCGTCGCCATTTTGGTCCCTCTTGGCGCGTCGGAGAAATTCAGGAAAAAGAAGCGGGAAATTCTCTGAGATATTGAATTAACATCAGTGATACCAGACGACTTCCGGAGGCTCATCCAGCATTTCGAGATCCTCCGACCGGAAGCGAATTTTATGAAAAGAGATAACGAAGAAATATAGAGAGAGCGATCCTCCGTCGCCGCCATTTTGGTCCCTCTTGGCGCGTCGGAGAAATTCAGGAAAAAGAAGCGGGAAATTCTCTGAGATATCTTGAATTAACATCTCCGATACCAGACGACTTCCGGAGGCTCATCCAGCATTTCGAGATCCTCCGATCGGAAGCGATCCCTCGGGAGTCCCTTGTCTCGGCGAGTCAGCGACCGGATGAAATATTGATGACTGCGCGGGACACGCTCATTTGTCCCACGATGACGACGCGTGACATCCATAAATATGCGGCCGCGCATCATGCGCCGAGATGCACGCACGTCCGTTCGTCGATCATCAGCCCTCAGAGGGAGAGAATGCACCGGCCAGATTCGACGATGCATGATGCATGCGTAGCGGAAAAGACGGGGGCGGCGAGCGCTCGCTCGCGGAAATACGAAGAGCGCCTTCCTACGGGATGTGACACACATCCCGCTCCAAGAAACGTCCATTTTACCTCCCTGGCTCTTTTAACTCCTGAGAGGGATTCACCAGTCGTAAAATGCACCGCGGTGCGTCCATCCCTTTTGGCGCGGGATTTAATTTCTTTAAGAATATTCTCTTTGCTTAACACTAGGAAAATGTTATACCTTAAGACGTGGCGAGATGTTAAAGTCCCATGAAACGAGCGAGGGTGCATCACTAACGCGACTTTTATTCATTTCAACGGATAATGTAAAAGAAAATGTTTAACGTAATATTTATATTAACCGCGATTTTGTGTATACCTATTTCGACGAAAAGGTTTCGATGAGCTGGAGGAAAATTATACCGGTAAATAAATTTAACAATTATTGTACGAAAATTCAAAACATTAATTGAGAAAGAAATTATTAAACTTTGAAAATAATTTCAAGTTAAAATTTTAAAAGGGCTCTTTTGACACCTTGGTAGAAATAGTGTTAATAAAACGAGAGATAATTGTTATTTTCAATCGGAGTTGAAATCCTCGCGATGAATATGCGTAATGTAAAAAAATGTTCAAAGTAACATTTTTATTAATAAAACGGAAGATAATTCGTCATTTTCAATCGGAGTTGAAATCCTCGCGATGAATATGCGTAATGTAAAAAAATGTTCAATGTAACATTTTTATTAATAAAACGGAAGATAATTCGTCATTTTCAATCGGAGTTGAAATCCTCGCGATGAATATGCGTAATGTAAAAAAANTTGACGATCGCCGGAAAATCTATGCGTGGATTTATTTTCGATGTGCAAAGTGTGTGAGAAATTTGCAAGAACTTGGGAAAATATTCTATTAAAAAAAAAATTGCGGACTTGGGGAAATTAAGCAGATTTAAGGAATAATAAAAAAAATAGACGATCGCCGGAAAATCTACGCGTGGATTTATTTTCGATGTGCAAAGTATGTGACAAAACTTGCAAGAACTTGGGAAAATATTCTATTAAAAAAAAAAATTGCGGACTTGGAGAAATTAAGGAGATTTAAGGAATAATATAAAAAAATTGACGATCGCCGGAAAATCTATGCGTGGATTTATTTTCGATGTGCAAAGTATGGGAGAAACTTGCGCGTGAATTTGTTTTCAAACGTCCACGATTTATAGCGGATTTGATTTGAAGTGCGGTGCACTTTCCATAAAGGAGGAGGATTTAAAATGCAAAGTGCGACGTTAACGGATACGCGGAAACTTTCTCGTTTAATGTTGGTAGATTGATAAAGTGGTGTTCGGTCGCGGCTTAATGGCGACGTTAATCACCGGACGAGACATATTGTTTCGCGAAATGTTTCCACATCGATTTCCACATTTTTTTTTCCAGGAGGCGACGAAGAGTTTGCGACACCGCAGTTGTGTCCCATCCGTGGTTAAATTTATTGCTCGAGGTTCTTGGCCCTCGCCCTCCCACTACGGGAGGAGGTATTTTTTAATCCCGGTTATTTTCAATTTCACCGAGTGCCAGAGTGGCGTACCTTATTAATTAGAAATTTGTCTCGTGAAATTCCCGCACTTACGTTCTAAATTTATCACGTACATACATTCTATTAGATATTCTACAATAGATATTCCATAATAAGCTTGAATGAATTGTTACACAAGAGTGGAATATTTTTTTTTGCATAACACGGCGGTGTGATTTTTTGCGAGGCTCAAACCGAGCTCGGCGATTCTTTCTTGGCTCTTGGGGGCCGGTTGCGGGAAACAGGAAAAACAGGATAAACGAGAGGAAGGCAGAGGGGGACTCAAGGATCGGTCTCTACCGAATAATTGGAAGTAGACTACGAATAGCCATCGAAGAGGGCCATCGGTCTGGGACGGGGTGGGTGGAAGTGGGTGGCGGTGGGTGGCGGTGGGTGGCGGCGAGCCCCGGTGGGCGGATAAAGGGGCGGCAGGGACGACGAACTCTTTTCTACGAGCAGCAGATATGCTTTCTTTCCGTCCCCGCGCGGAATAATGGACTTCCGCGGAGAATTGCTCGAATTAAAACGACAGCGCGCACCCCGAGAGGAGTATCCCCCCCTCTCGGTGAAATTACTTTCCGATAGTTTCCTTACCGCGCTCCTGGGATCCATTGCCCATTGTTCTCCCTCGGTGGTTGTCTCCGTCTCCCTTCCGCGCCTTTTCCCCGCCTCGGGCCTCTCTCTCCCGGCGGCGTCCGATTGCACGGTCAGCGACAAACTTGAAACGTTATCGGTCACTCCTCTTCTCCGGGAAATGCGGCAGACGTTTCAATTAATGCCCTTCTCGGGATCTGATTTTAATGAACCGTGGGAGAGGTCGCGCGTCACTGGGGAGACCTTATCGTCTCGTAAGGACGGACGTAAAGAGCCTCGATAAGGTCCTTCGAGGCGAGTCATCCGTCAAACTAGGATGTGAATATTAAAAGGAGTGCATTAAAGCAAAGCGGCCCCGCCGAGTGCATTTTCCCCCGCTCAAAGGAGGGAGGATATTTAAGAGGGAATAGGAAGGAATAAGGATAAATAAGGAGGAAGAAAAAGTAAATGGAATAAAGGGGCCAGCCCGAGTGTTGAGGAACGCCGGCGACTGTTGACTGCAGGTCTCCATTAGGTGGGCCGATTGCATTTCCGCAGAGGCGGAATAAAAGGACCTCGGCTCCTTCTCCTGCGTTCCTTTTATTGGCCACTGTCGAAGGCCACCCCTGCTTTTCCCCGGCGCCGGAAAAGCCACCCCTCGGCGTCGCGCCCCTAAGCGCAAAGCGCCGCGACGACAGGGAAAACAAGCTCGATGAGCGCCGCAAGGGGGGAATTTCCCTGCGGTTTTCCCGAAGGAAACGGGCCTCGTTTTCCCCGTCTAACCGGTGTCACGTGCCGCCGAGGACACCCCAAAGTCCACCCTTAAGCTTCCGCCTGACCCGACCGATTCGAGGTCCCCTCCCTTAATGGCTGGTCCTTAAAAGCGCCCTTAAGGTCCCGGGAAAAGGCAATTCGACCTGTTCCGTCCAACCCCCTCACGGCTAAGGGCGAGTGAAATCGGCTCCCATTGTTTGTTGTCCCGGAAAAAAGCTCCCCCTTATTTCCCGGGACTGCTTTCTTTATTTACTCTCCCCCAAAAGCCTTTTCCTTTTCTCGTCCTCCTCTGTTCTAACGAGCTTTCGGACGTTTCTCCCGAAGGATCTCTCTTACCGACTCGGGGATAATTAAATCTTATCGTACGTAGGAAAAGTCCCGCCAACAAATTATTACCCCCTTTTCCCTTTAATAAAGAGGTTCCACCCCCGAGGAAGATTTTCCCGGTTATCTCTCCGTCTTGAGAGTTCTCCTGGCGGGATTCCGCGCATCCCTGAGAAAGGATCAAATTGAGCAATCCGACCATAATCTCTCGCAGTCGCAGGAAAATGGTCTTTCACGGCATTTAAACAATCCCTCTCCCCCGCAAAGAAAGGGTGTTATTTCTTCCCAGAAGCTCGGGAATTCCTCGTCGTTCCTTGGAGTCCTTAAAAAGGAGAAATTCCTCCAGCCAGGCCAAAAGGAGGACCTTGAAATTGCGCTTTTCTCGGGGTGGAGCCCCAGGTGTATACAACCCCCACCTCCTGGGGGTGGGCAGCTCGACAGGCCGGAAGGAAATCGGACTTTATTGTTTTCGTAGGATTCGCGTGTATCCGCCTTACGCCGCTTCCTGGGTTTCCAGGGAAAAGGGAGAAATGGGAGAAAAACCGGGACGGTCGGGAGAGAGGGAGAGGAGAAATGGGGAGAAATGGGGAAAAACGGGGAAACCGGGAAAGAGGTAGAACCCGGGGCAGGGGTCAAAGCTCGGGGGTGAGGGGCGCGAGGGCTTTGAATAATAGAGGGGTTCATCTCCAGACGCGATTCCGCGGCGGAACGGCCGCACGCTCGGGCCCGCGTGCCGCATATAAAATTCACCGATTCATTCGCGTTCTTTCTTATTGGCCGCCCCCCCGTTTCACCCTCTCCCTCTCGCCCCTTCTCTCGGCCGAATTTCACCCCCGGCGACAGGAATTTCGAGGTTTCCCTTTTCAACCCTTTACTTTTCCGCCGCGCCGGAAACCGCGGACGCGCAAACAAACAGGGGAGGAACCGAAATTGCGTTTCCGATCGAGCGACGTAGCGGCCAATCAGGACTCGGAAATTTGATAAAAAATGTTCACTCTACTCGGATTTAGATTTTCACTTTTTTTTTTCCCGTGGTTATTATTTTAATACACTTTGTTGACACCCTCTTAAGGTGAAGTGAAACACCCTTCAAATCAGTCGATTCGAATACAACACTTTTTTTAAAGGGTATTAGACCAAACTGTCCGAAACTTTGACACGTCACTCCTGATCATCTAAGAATTGTCCTGACACATTGAAAACTTGGATTTAAAAAAAAAATTTATTCAACTCAGTCCAGACCTGAACCAAAATGGCGTCGAGCTCTCATATTTCGATCAATATACAATTATCGAAGGCTCTGATATGAGGATCGAAAGAGTCAGGACAATTTTACGACAATTTAGAACACTTTGGTAATCGATAAACTCGGATTTGAACGGGATAAAGGCAAAAAAAATGTTGTATGCGCTTCTATGCTAAAACGATGGTAATACGAGGTCTCGGAGTGAAAATTTAATTGACCTGTAAATCACAGATGGAGCAGGGGGTCCCTCTGCAGTTAATTAGGGCCCCAGAAAGCATGAAGCCAGAGGATTTCTGGAGTTTTACTTCGCTTTCTTTATAATTATTGTACGAAAACGACAGGGGGAGTATGCCATTTGGTACAATACCCAATATAATTCGACCCAGCTGTCGATATAAAAACGAACGTCGGCAACGTAGGCATTTAGAAAAATCTTCTCTATCGACGTCGATCAAGTTCCTCGACGTGTTTCACTTCACCTTAACACGGTGAGAGAAATTTCTAGGATTGTCATTTTATCTCATGTAATTTAATTCGGCTCGATAAATGGTACTTCCGGTCAGATATCAACGATCGCCGGGGAAATGGCCGCCGATTTATCTTCCCGAATCTTGTTTGCCTCGACGCTCGTTCGATGAAAATCAACCTTGCGGAGATTATGCTCGTAATTCATGTCCTATTTGGACCAGATCCAAGCCAATCTGCCGATCTCATCTTCGGCGACATCCACGGCCAATCTGGGCCGTTAAGTTATCGATCCCATCGCGGATGTTCACTTTTTGTTCACATTTTCACTTCAAATATATTTTTATCCTCCGAGAGATCGTCCGATTTCGACTCTTCCGTGGGATAAAGCTCCTGGCGTAGGAAGGAGAGTTATGGGTTGCCTGATTCATTCGCAGATTTTCGAAAAATATCGGCTATTTTAAAAGTCCATCCAGACGCGCGTAGATCATTCTTTCTCGGTTGGGAGAGAATTATTTTGGCAATTTATTTGATTTATCTCTGTCGTTTATCCGGACTTTTGCGTCCGTTCCCCGTGGAAGAGATTACAGGTTTTCTATTTTCATCCGGATAACTCGCGACTGGAGTTCGGTATTTTTTTCGTTTATTGCATTAATTTCAAAAGTCGTATTCTTCCTTTAATAAATCATTTTTTTGGTATAACTTGAAGTCCGAGGAAAATTTTTATCGCGACTCGTACCAAGCGACAACCGTCATATCACTCGATGGAGATACGTCAGGACTGCAGTCGCGACTCCAGTTTAATATATTTTTCTTTATTGCATTAATTCCAAAAAAACGTATTATTTCTTTGATAAATCATTTTTTGGCATAACTTGAAGTCCGAAGAAAATCGTTATCGCGACTCTTATCAAGCGACAACCGCCATATCACCCGGTGCAGATACGTCGGGACGATAAACGCTATATCAGGAATTTCGGAGGAGAGCAATAATTCCAAAAAACGTATTCTTCCATTGATATATCATTTTTTGGCATAACGAAGTCCGAAGAAAATTGTTATCGCGACTCTTATCAAACGACAACCGCCATACCACCCGGTGCAGATACGTCGGGACGATAAACGCTTTACCGGCAATTTCGGAGTAGACCATTCGAAGGTGGGAGCAGGATAGGGGGTAGGAGGGTAGGAGGGCTCGAGGGTGGAGGTAACGCACAATGGACGCATCGACCCCCTGCGAGGTGTTTGCACGAGCCAGCTGTTGACGGCTGGCCCGCGGCCACAAACCTTAAATAACCACCTATCGACGAGCTTTGTCCCCGGCCTGAAAGGAGGATCTAATCTATCTCGAATTCCGCGCCCCCACCCCGTGCGAAGAATTAGCGTGCCGTGATGAACGATCGAGAGAGAGAGAGAGGACTCCCGAGGGCGCCGAGCCAGCTGACGATCGAGGGATCGATCACCCCGAGGAGGCCTTTATGTCCCGCCCCGTAGGAAGGGTGATTTAACCCGGAGGGTAATTATTTTTTAACCCCCCACCTCAGGGGAAGTTCAGCCGAGTCGCCGTATCGGGATAACCAACCCCGAGAATCATTTCCACATCACAGAATTTTCCCCGTCAACCAGGTCTTGAATTTCTGCTTTGTTCTCCATCCTTGCAGAAGTATGTATTGCACTTTTCAACAAATGCACTACGACGGAGGGGGTTTATTTATTTTTTATTCTCGCGAAATCGGGTTTTCGAGCCGAGTCCGAATTTCTGGCCAGTCGGAAACCTCCCTTGATCTCGCCGGTAAGGGGTGGTTCGGGCTTTTCGACAATGGCTTAATTCCCGGCACTCGTGTCGGTTAGAGAAAGAGGGAGGCTCGGTTCTCGCACGATTTCTCCCTTCGTCGCGTTCCGCACCCCCTGCGCGCGTGTCTCGCGTCATCCCCTGCTAGGGGGTTGCTTTCCTTCTCCTGCACTTGCGAGAATCGCAACCCTCGCGGGACTCGGCGGGCATAAAGGGTTCGCCTCGCTGCCATATGGCCTGGTCGCGCCCAGAGACCGGTCTCTCGGTTCCTTTTTCTCCCTTTTCCGTCTCTTTCATCCCTTTCTTATCAACGCTCCTCCCTCTCCCCGTTCTTTCGGCTCCTTTCCGTCCTTTCTGTCCGTCGTATTCCGGTCTCTTTCTATTTCTCCCCCCTTTGAAGCCAAGTCTAGTTCTCCCTCTTTCTCTCCCAGTCAGCCACGCATTGTACTATAAATACTTCAGATATGCATTTATTTTTTTTTTCCCTTAAACAATTGATATTACCTGGAAAATCGGTGGGCATACGTTCATATAGGAACTCCCATTGTCGGTGATAGCTCCCAATAGAATAAATATTAACGCACCTCCGTTATCAGACGAGCCGCGAATACCGCCCTCCCATAAATTATTGAGTCAACTCGCCGTATAATAATTCATATTCGGCGCACGCCGAATGGTTGTTCGTCGGAATTTAAACAATACCGGCCAGGATCCGGCACTCGTTTCAATTCTCTAATGGCTTTGTCCTCGCTGATATCACCGACAAGGGGTGGGGCGTGTCCACGCGTGTGACGTAATGGCTGATATCGCTATCGGGCGGTCCGGGGAGAAAAACGAGGAAAGGGTGGAAAAAGAGAAGAGGCGATATTTTCTCCAGAGGCGAGACGTCCACTTTCCGATGTTTTCCGAGATATTCCAGATCCGCGTTTACGCAATTTTTCGCAAATTCGAGAGGTGAGTCACCTCAATGGGTGTAATGATAATTTCAGTACGCGACAATTAAGGGTATTCTTTGTTTTATTTTTTTTTTCCCCTACACGGACGGGTGTAAAAATTTACACAGGAAATAGGGAATCAGCGGAAGTTATCGTCTTCCTTTATTAATTCCTCCTTGCGGGAGGGATTGCGTAAAAATAAAAAAAGGTGGGGGATTTCTGCGAGACTCGACTTCCAGGAGCCGGGTGGCCTCCTCGAAGACCGGGGGATTTATTTAAAGAGCCATTCGACACCTCCGTGGATTAATTCCTCGTCGATAATCCCCTTTCCTGGCCGGACGAGATGCGAATTAATATTCACATCTCGATGAATCGACCAGGCGACACCATCGAGGAGGCGTCGGGAATATCAATCTGTCGGGGACTCCCTCGAATCTCCGCTTCGTTTACATGGGGTCTTAGGATCTCGTCGAGATATAAAATGGATGCACTATAACGTAAACGGAATAATTCACTATTCCTAGGAACTCCTGCATCATCGATGATTCGATGATAGGAATTTTTGGAAGGGATAATTAAAGAAAAAAAATGAACA
>NW_019395280.1:0-13082 GCF_000612105.2 Orussus abietinus | reverse complement strand
AGAATCGAAAGTGTCAGAGCAATTGTATGACAATTTAGAACACTTTGATAATCATGAAACTCGCATTTGAACGGGATAAAGGCAAAAAAAGTGTTTTGTACGCTTCTATGCTAGAACGATGAGAATATGAAGTTGCGGAGTGAAAATTTAATTGACCTGGAAATCACAGATGGCGCAGGGGGTCCCTTTGCAATCAATTAGGGCCCCAGAAAGCATGAATCCAGAGGTATTCTGAAGTTTCACTTCGATTTCTTTATAATTATTGTACTAAAACGACAGGTGAAGTATGCCATTTGGTACAATGCCTAATATAATTCGACACAGCTTTCAATATAAAAACGAACGTCGGCAACGTAGGCATTTAGAAAATTTTTTTTTATCGACGTCGATCAAGTTCCTCGTGTTTCACTTCACCTTAAAGTGAAATGAAAGTGTCTGTCTGTACATATCTGAGAAGTCAAATCGTTGGGGAAAGTATTCTCTGAACTAGGCATACCGATTCGTTTCAAATTTGACCACGTTAATATGGATACCCTAAAGTAGGTCTTGAAACTCAGAGATTTCATTTTTCATTAAAGATTTATTTACTTATCACGGAGTAGAACTAACATGGCGTGGTCCGTGCACGTTTTCGATATTTTACGCTTCTTGGAGGCTTAGAATCGAAAATTAAGAGTTTCATTTTTGGAGCGAAAATTAGTTGCAGCTAAACGTCACAGATGGCGACGTTGCCCATAAACAGTCGTTAGAATAATGAATTCACGGGATTTCGACGGTTTTACGTCGTTCTCTTCATCAACACTTAATTGAAATGATACATGAAACGCGTGAGTTCATATAAATGTCAACGTAGGCCGTAAAAGACTTCAACATAACTATAAATGTTTTACGCTTCTTGGAGGCTTAGAATGGAAAATGAAGAGTTTCAGGACCTAGCTCGAACAATTTAAAATACCGTACAAAATGGAATATTACAGAGTCAAATGGGAAAATATGGAAAATGCTTTCACCGACGATTACAAGACAATGCTGCCTAGTTTCGTGGCTAACACGTGTTTTAAAGCGAAAATTAGTTGCAGCTAAACGTCACAGATGGCGACGTTGCCCATAATCAGTCGTTAGAATAATGAATTCACGGTATTTCGACAGTTTTATGTCGTTCTCTTCATCAATACTTCCCTGAAATGACATATGGAACCCGTCAGTTCATATAATTCTCAACGTAGACTGCAAAACACCAACATAAACATAAATGTCGATAACGTCACGAGGTAGCTTATGTTCCCACTTGAGTATTCAAAATGACGTTCCCACCAAAACGGGTATAGATGGATTTTAATTTATCGACCTCGATTAAACTTCTCAGCGCCTTTCATATCATCGTAAGGAGACGGAAAAGCGTGACTCAGAAGTGAAGCGTGATCCGAATATCGGGGCAACCTCTTTCGCGCTACACGGACCACGACTCGGTGATAAGGGAGGTCGAGGGATACGGTCGAAAGTGGAGGAGCAAAACTGCGGAAGTCGATCTCTGTGTTTCCTTGCCCTCCCGCGGGAAACAACCAGCCAAGATAGCGTTTTATCTTGGCGAAGAGAGCCCGCTTCCGCCGGAGTGTCTCTCGAGTTATGAGACGAAGACTTTCGACTCCGATCGCAACTGCAGTCGCGACTCCGAGTGTTCGTTAAGATCGTCTCGACTCTATCTTTCGGTGTTGATCCCTTCCAAGGGAACCAACTCGTCCCCTGTGCCGAAGGGAAGGCGCGACGTTTATCGCTGTCGACGGTTCCACGACTTGGATCTTACACTTTGCCTTGATTGGCCACTAACTCTGGTAAAACTTGGGTAAACCGTCGTTTAGAAACCCTTCCGAAGTTGCAGCCGTCCTGGCGATCCATTTACACTCACACGTTTACGTTACCCTAGTAACACAAAAGTATTTGTCTTATATTTTCTATATATTTAACCAATATCGTACATTTTGTAAATATTTAGCAGACATTTGAAATATTTGTAACTCCCTAATCCGAGCGAGAAAGAACGTTTTGGTTACCTCCAACCGAATTCGATGCTAATGCCATTTAGCGGTGGAAGTCATCGTCCCCACTTTGGATTTTTTTAAATATTTTCTGCCAAATACATTATGAACGTTTTAAAAATATCTAAAATGCAAATCACATATTTTGCTCCCATAATGAAATAGTGGAACGAAAATGTTGCATCAATTTGTCGTGTTTTTCTTATACCAAATAAAGGGTCCGATAATAATCGTAAAGTAAAAAATGTATTTTTATTATATGTTTATAAATTAAAGAGTATAATTTAGATACGTGTATATAAATTATTGAAACTAAATATGTCATTGAGATTTTCAACAAATGTTTTATGTCTTCAAATGAAATCTACGAGGTATCTTAAAAAATCTGTCGCTTGAGATATGCAACAAAGATTGCAAAAAATATTTAGAAAAAATTCTGTGCTACTCGATTCAAACGGTATTTTTGAGCCCAGTTCGGTGCATCATAAACGCGCCGTCCGGTCGCAATGGACAATTATTGGTACCCTTAATTAAGGAAAGAAGCTACGTCTGCCAAGGTGGAAAGACTTAGAATGGACAAAGGTTATTTCAAAATATTCGTGAGTGCATTTACGATTATTGCCTGCTTACCAGACGGACCTTCCTTGTACAATGAAACTTATTTCTACATCTGTTCCAACAAACCCTGATTGGGTCCTATACCCTCGCATCTTTATGTATACGATACAACAGAAACTTTTCCTTAAATACTGACCTTGGATGTGTACACTGCCAATCATCGATGGTTCCCTCGCGGATCTACTGCCCTCTCCGGCCGCGCGGCGTACTAGCGGCGGGAGCAGCGCGGAATTCGAATCGCCTAAGGGGCAGAATGGATTTCCTAAAGAAAATAAATGTTTATAAAGAGAAACAATTAATGAAAATGCCGTTATAAATGAAAAAAAACGTTAAGTGGGCCAGGGACACTTCACAATAATATGTAAATAATTTTCATTCATTGTTTTTGTTCATAAACATTTCTTTTCCTTAGGAAATCCATTCTGCCCCTTGGGCGATTCAAATTCCTCGTTGCTCCCGCTGCTAGTACGCCGCGCGGCCGGAGAGGGCAGTAGGTCCGCGAGGAAACCATGGATGAACGCGAGTATATTATGGGACACGAATGCCTTCCGTACGGATATGAAGCTGCCAGTGTAAGATGGGAAGGTGTTCCGTGCGCAACGGAAATGAATTTCAAATTCACCGCGGTTTCAGATATATCCGTGGCAAAATTCCAAAAAGGACGTATTGCCTTCTTGGGCCAGTAGGGCCATTACAAAATTTCGAAATGCTTTGTTCGCTACGAAAGCCGAATGTCAAAATTAGTTTTCTGCAGTACAGTGTATTGCCCCGTACGTCGCATCGCAGAGTGTTAGGGTTCCTTGGAATTTTTCTCGAGTTGACTGTCCCTGTTCTTTGCCGTCGTACCTTCTTCAACTTTCTGCTCTAGAAGTGTGCACAGCATGTTTTCCACTTTAATAGTGGCGGAGAATTTTCCAGTTCTCGACCTATAGTATCGTATAGCTTCCTACCAATACCGAGGTCGACTAGATAATTTAGGATCGCTTTCTTCTAGACTATGTAACCAATGGTTAACGAAGAAAAATCGATCTAAATCTTCAACACGTAATTACGAAGACTCTAAGGAAGAACGCGCTGCCCGTGAAGTTTCATATTTCGAAAAAGAAATCTTTTTTTGGTTCTTGTCCGAGATAAGTAGAACATTTTTGTCGAAAAAAGACATTTCATGAGCAGCGCGTTATTCCTTGGGGCCTCCATAATCACCTGTTAAAGTTTCAGATGATTGGGTGCACCCAGTTTGGAGAAAAGTTTAATAAATATTTTGACTTTTTTATTATGTATACATCACACTTTCATATCACCTTAAGAACACACTAAACCGCACATGTCGAACGATATAGTGGCGGACAATTCTTCAGTTTCCGACCCATAGTATCGTACAGCTTCCTACCAATACCGAGGCCGACTAGTTAATTTAGAATCGCCTTCTAGACTATATAACCTATGGTTAACAAAGAAAAACATTAACTCCTCCTCTCAAAATGTACTGTAACGTAGGAGAAATCTTCCACATTTTTTGTTGATAAGTTCCTCGTCAGCCTTCACCATCACCTCTGCTCTGTTTTTTGTATTCACGCCTGAAGGAATGGCAGAACTCACCACGCTACCCGTCGAATTTTATCGTTAAATAAATCAAAGACTATTGTTGTTGGGTGTAAGAGATTCACTAAATTTCTGCATGTACTTTTTCCCAAGTGAGCAGTTATATTAATATCCCATTTTGCAGTTTCGTTTGACAAAGACTATCGGGATACATATAACGATTGTCGGGCAAACTAATCTGGCAGAACAGAAAGAATTCGTCTCCACCAGTGTACGTCCTTTGAAAATGTATTGTTAGCCTATTATCGGCTTCTGCACTTATTAATCCATTTATTAGAAGTATTCAGTGTTCCTTGATCCTGTTTTTCTCGAATCCAACAGAGCCGAATTATGAAGTAATAATGTATTTAGATCCAATTGCCATGCACCGGCTGTAACGGTTTGCGGCCGTTTGACTCATGGGGTATACTATCCCTTTTCCTTTACACAAAACCGTAAATTTGTCATTTTTGCGAGAAAATTCACCAGTCTTCCATCAGGGTCAAAGAAACGTATCTCGTTAGGAATAAAATCCATTTAATACTAACGCGTTAACCAAATGTCCA
Source organism: Orussus abietinus (assembly GCF_000612105.2). Lineage (NCBI taxonomy): Eukaryota > Metazoa > Arthropoda > Insecta > Hymenoptera > Orussidae > Orussus > Orussus abietinus. The sequence continues at coordinate 8,281 of NW_019395280.1, read as the reverse complement.
GCTCAACGGGCTTACCCACTGAAAGCGCAAGTTTAAGCGATCTGTGGAATCCCACCTAACAGCCACAACACTGAACAGCAGCGATGTAAAATGTTCGTTTACATATTAAAAACATATTTAACCGCAAATGCCGAAAGAATAAAATTGTGACGTAAATTGTTACAATTTGACGGAAACATTCTGTAATGTATTTTTCTTAACTTTGTCTCTTTTGAAGAAGTTCTCTTAGCGAGTCGGTAAACGAGATGTAGAACAAAATATAATAAAGCTAGCGCAATACAAATGTAATGTTTAGAGTCAGAAAAGGTAATAAAGAAATAAATGTCTCTAAAATTTCGACTGGCCTCGATCCAGGGGTTCACTTTACTCGATGCGGTGAGAGAGATGTTCATCCCGTCGCAGGAGGATGCAATGGTAGTCACATGTGGGCAGCAACAATTGTTCGTCTTTGATGCTCCATCCTGGAACCCTGGGACGGCTCAGTCCTTCCTCGCGATGTGCCTCGGGCGAAGGTTGGCGGTAGAGAGAGCGATCGCTTCTTCCGAGACCACCGAAATCGTAGCCCCGGAGAGATTACTCGGACACCCCGGTAGAGGCCTCACAAATCGGTTACATGCGATTGCGCGAATATTCAAACATGAAAATTACGCTACAATTCTATGAGCGATCTATGGAATCCCACCTAACAGCCGCAACACTGAACCGCAGCGATGTGAAGTGTTCGTTGGGATATTAAGAACACACTTAACCGCACACGTCGAAAGGATTAAATTGTGACGTAAATTGTTACAATTTGACGGAAACATTCTATGAGCGATCTATGGAATCCCACCTAACAGCCACAACACTGAACCGCAGCGATGTGAAGTGTTCGTTGTGATATTAAGAACACACTTAACCGCACATGTCGAAAGGATTAAATTGTGACGTAAATTGTTACAAGGAAACATTCTATGAGCGATCTATGGAATCCCACCTAACAGCCACAACACTGAACCGCAGCGATGTAAAGTATTCATTGAGATATTAAGAACACATTAAGCCACACATGTCGAAAGAATAAAATTGTGGTGTAAAGTGTTACAACTCGATGGAAACATTCTACTTTCGACAAAGTTCATTCCGTCATTGTGTCGTCTTCCAAGCTAGTTCACTCGTGGAAACAAGATTTCGTTTAATTTCAATTCCGCTCTCGCGTCTCTACTCGAAACTGCGGATTCATGATGCTCCAACTCGTCTTACCCGATCTCGACGCGTGCACAAAATAAAAGTGTGTAAACTTAAAAGGCCAAGAAACACTGAAGAGGAAGCCACAGGGGAAGAGTAGCGCGCAGGTTATCCGGTTACCAATTACCCGGACCAGACCAGGAATATGTATTCGGTTTATTATGGAATATTAATGGCGGTTACGGTTACGGTTATGGCGTAATCTTAGGTAGCGGTTCCACCGGACCACCTTCCCCTGACCGACGTCGACGTCGCGGAGGGCGCCGATATCACATCGTGGCGCAATACCTACCGTGCGCCACGTCGGTGCAAACTACACAGCTAATATCAGCCCTCGCGCCGCCATAATTACCAAAGATATATTGCGCTTAACCGCCGGCGGTAACCGGGTATATCGGAGCGACTCGCTTCCGATAACCATCCGGTGGTGCCTCGTTAAACGTGGTGGGCGGCTGCCCGGTCGGGAAATTAAGGGGAAACAGGAATTACGAATGTCACGCCGGTCGTGGGTCGCATCGCCGAAGTCGATATGTCGGCTCCCAACTCCGACGACGTCGGAGGCGTCATCGCCAGTCTAAAGGCCGAAGAGAAACGACCCTCGAATTGCATTACCCCGGGTTATCGAACTCCCGGAAAATGGCCGGGTCAAAGGCCGTGCCAATTTCCCTTCGTCTTCGCGTCTCCGCGTCCCGGGTTTATGTGCCGCCTCTCCGGTGTCGAACGGCGTCGAGAGTTAACGGGTGCGTCCTCAAAATTGATTGGCGCAGCCCATTTTGGCTCGGTTCTTGTAGGGTTCCCCGGAAACGGCGTTTCGATGCCTGCGATGTAGCACTGGATTGCCAGTCGGAGATGTGCGTTGGACGTATCGCTGGAGTATGACGTTTCTCCGATGAGTGAAGTCGGTACGTTGGAAACGAGGTTAAGTAATGCTACTTTCTGTGAATCAATTGTATTCTATTCCCCTCGTGTACTCTGATTTTTGTTCAATTCCGAAAATAGGAATATATTTCTGCTTTGTTTAATTCCTTCCAGTCCGGCTAAAGATATCGATATTACATTTTTTTTGTATTCCGTTCAGAGGAATACACTGTAGAAATGCCAGATTCCTCCTAGTTTATTTAACAAATTTGTGCATTCGATTGCCTTGAATCCTTTTTTTGGAACATAAGTTTGTAACTTCCAATTTAAATCAATTACACTATATGTAGTAACGGAAAGTAGCCCTAAGTTATTTTTAGGTAGTTTTAAGGAAAGCTTTGAAGGGGTCTGCCAGGATGCGCTTGGCAAACCATAAAACAATAAAAGGGAAAGTTCCTTCGAAGGAAACCGAAGATTTCCTTCGAAGGCTACGTCGGGAAACGTGCGATCCACGTGTCTCGAAACAAAAGGGACATGGAGGTCCAAAGCCGTCCCGAAGCGAGCAGGGGCGGCAGTTCCAAACCAACGACGACGACGACGACGATTACGACGGGCATAAGCCAGAAAAGACGGGAACTCCCTAAAGACGTACATTGTATAAATTTATTTGTTAATAAACACTAGTTCATCTGTTACCATTTAAAAACGGACTTACGACACTAACGCTCTTCCGCAATTCCAATATCCCTACACTATATATGCCCGAGAGATGAAGTAGCTGAATTCCAATATTTGTTTTGAAAATTCTTTATTGAAATCTATGCAAGTTATGCGCAGGTTGTTGCGTGAGACGCTCTTCCAATCGGGCGGATGGGTTGCGGCGATTCTGGTCGTCCGAAACGGAAGAATAAAATTTTTTTTAAATCTATATGAATGTAGTTATCGTCTGAACTAGAACTAAGTAAGTACGACATTTTTAATCGGAATCGCAGCTGTTTGAAAATTAAGGTTTCATTTTCCCGGGAAATTTTCAACTAAAACATGAGAGCCGGGCTAAAATATTCAAGCTACCGGTATCATTCTAGTTCAGACTATATGATGACTAATGAAGGTTCCGCCAAAATGTGTGCAAAACCTGAAGTCAATCGGCCGAATACTTTTTGAGAAAAACGTCCGTCCGACTTGAGAAATGTCGTTTCGAGAAAAACGCGTTTAAAGTTTGCCATACATTTAGCACGTTCGGTGGATAACAACTGATTTGAGTAACTTACCCTTTAATTAGCTATACCGGGACCATACAAACCACCTTCCTCAGCTTCAAAAAAAGAATATCGAGCCGTACAATGGACACAACGGTCTAGGTACAACGGTCGAGGGGATGACTACCTGCCGCGCTACAACGCACCGCAGCCATTATGCCTCCATATGTATGGGAGTTCTACGAATTTCAAATTAATATTTTCAAGACACATTCTCAGAACCCCAAACTATAAGACAATGCAAAAAAAGAAATCGAATTTTGGAAGTTTCTAAACGATAATACCCCCTTATCTGACCAAATACAATTAACGGCGTTCACCACCAAAGTGGGGACGATGACTTCTACCGCTAGATGGCATTAGCATCGAATTCGGTGGGACGTAACCAAAACGTACTTTCTCGCTCGGATGAGGGAGACGCGACGCATAATGGGCGGTGTTTAGCAATGGGCGAAAAATGTGTGCGTATTTTGCACGTATAGGACTCACACAATGGCTAGACGCCTCAGGACTAGGCGCCGAAACGTGTGTGACCCCCGGCCGCACGCACACGCCTGTTGGACGCTCCGCCTAGAATCGGCAACGATTGCTAAGGAATGCCCAAATTCCTCGCGAGAAACTCGAAAATCCTGAAAAAGGTGCTCCACGGGGACAACGATTTTGAGNAAATTATGTCGTTGCACTTTTTTATATGAAAATGACCACTTATCGAAAATCGCTCCCATATAAACACAGGTCAACGTTTCATCTTCGATATGAGCACTCATTAAGCTTGATCGGTTTAGAAATACGTTCGGAATCGTTGTCCCCGTGAGGCCCTGCAAAATCGCTGGAGTGGTGAGCGCCCTTAACGGCGTTCACCACCAAAATGGGGACGATGACTTCCACCGTTAGATAGCATTAGCATCGAATTCGGCGGGAGGTAACCAAAACGTACTTTCTCGCTCGGATGTGGGAGACGCGACGCATAAAGGGCGGTGTTTAGCAATGGGCAACAAATGTGTGCGTATTTTGTGCGTATAGGACTCACACAACGGCTAGACGCTTCTGAACTAGGCGACGAAACGTGTGTAACCCCCGGCCGCACGCACACGCCAGGTGGACGCTCCGCCTAGAGTGGGCAAAGATTGCTAAGGAATGCCCAAATTCCTCACGAGAAACTCGAAAATCCTGAAAAAGGTGCTCCACGGGGACAACGATTTTGAGCGTATTTCTCAACCGATTGAGCTCAACGAGTACTCGTTTTAAAAGTAAAATGTAGACGTGTGTTTATATGGGAGCGATTTTCGATCAAGCACCTCCTTTCTAGTTAGAAGGGCATTGAAATTATGTCGTTGCACTTTTTTATACGAAAATGACCACTCATCGAAAATCGCTCCCATACAAACACAGGTCAACACTTCATCTTCGATATGAGCACTCGTTAAGCTCGATCGGTTTAGAAATACGTTCGGAATCGTTGTCCTCGTGAGGCCCTGCAAAATCGCTAGAGTGGTGAGCGCCCTTAAGCCTCTGTATCTATGGGAGTTCTACGAGTTTCAAATTAATATTTTCAAGGCACATTCTCAGAACCCCAAACTATAAGACAATGCAAAAAAAAGAAATCGAATTTTTGCAGTTCCTAAACGATAATACCCCCTTAACGGACCAAATACAATTAAAGAAAGTTCAAATAAACGTTTCCCCAGCAATGACTATCGGTGATGACTATACGTGACGCAAAGAATGTTTCTGAAAACTCAGAACGTCGTTGGGTCGAATCTGCACGTTATTTCGGAGAGACGTTACACCTGTTTCCAGGCGCCTGCTTGTCAACTGTCGGGGTTCCTTTCGGCATCAGCCAAGCAAAAACCAGCAGCCCGTAATTTTGACTTCCCCTATGTTTTTTCTCTCTTTGTAGGCGCGTGTCTCGAGCGGAACGTGCCTCGTGAGGCACGAGGAGCCATCCTTCGCCATCCTATCGTAGTCCCGGACCTTTCGAGTTCTTCATTATTTACCGTCACTCCGTCTCTCTTCGGAGGGCTCTTCTTCCTCACTCCGCGAGCCTCCTCCCGCCCTGCCGTTCGTAAGTGGCAGTCGTCCTTAAGTCGGATCCTCTCTAAAAATAAAGTAAGTCGAAGTTGCGAGTGCCATCTAGCCCCCCTCGACGTTGGCGCGACGTGGCGCTGCCTTTCCCTCCCTGGTTCCAAGTTGGTTCCACCCTGGCTCCATCCCAGTTCCACTTCCCGCCACCCCCAGACACCATCTCGAACGACGGCATATCTCCTTAACTAAATAAATGAAGTCTGCTGGCACCGTGCTTTGCCTGGAAAATCTAACCTTAAGTCGTAGGCGACCGATACGAAGCCACCGCAACTGCTGATAACTCTATAACTACTTTTATTTGTATCTACGTGTACGGCATTAACCCCTTAACTTGTGCGCTCGAGTTAATTCGAGCGCGCTAAACAGGCCAAACTGTGCACACTCGAGATAATTCGAGGGGCGTTGTATTTTATGCTACTATAATTTTTCACCCTCGAATATAATCGAGAATTTTATTTTTTTGCCAAGACAATGTTCTAGTGTTTTTTTACATAAAAAAATTGATTTCTTTGGCCAGTTTTTTTTTTTTTAAATCTGTTTGTTAAGGGGTTAAGGTGAAGTGAAACCCCCTTCAAAACAGCATACAGCAGCACCTACGTTATTGGTCAGATAAAACTGTATGGCGTGAAAGCACAAATTCGCACGATGACGCATCCGTTTGTGATTATTTAAGGACATTCCACCGAACGCAGTGCAAATGTATGTGTTACAATTAGGAATAACTATTAGGATGGCTTGCACCCGGGGTTTTCAATATGTTATGCGTTTCGTTCTAGATATGTCTGCAAACTCTTTAGCAACGCTATCCAGACATGCCCTGTCTTACAATCAGACACAACAAAATGTCTAGTAGAAACGACATATAAACCGGAGACTCATAAAGGGCAGTCACATTATGAATTGTACAAGAATGAAAGAGTTTCATGAGACATAAAGCGTCATTCTGGACATCACGGGTCCATGACAATCACATAACTGACAAACACTCTTACAAGATTAATTATAATAGTTCTTCGTAGTAACTGCAACATCCATCTTCTTCCATTCGATAGAAGAACACCATCATCATACTCGGTACCACGGAACTGTTGATGAACACCGTGCCGTGAAATGTTAATAAACACCTGCGCTGTGCAAATTCGTTTGCGGCCAACAAGTTCTGTTCAGGTGTCGGGCGAGTCACTGTATAATCGGTTTGCAGTTCGATAGGAAAGCGTATACGACGACCAGCCGGCTCTCGACTTCGCCAGTTGTCGCTTGAGCAAGAGTGTCGCGAACAGAGAAGAGGGTGAGAGAGAAAGAGGGGTGAAGACACCGAGAGATTGGGGAGAGGCGACGGGAAACGGGGTTACCGGGGGGAAAGAGGGGGAAAGAGAATGGGAAATGCACTGCGAGAGCGAGGGTGCCTAGTGGATAAACAACCAGGGTGGAAAAAGAGGGCAGAAGGCCGCTAGGGAGCTGCAAAGGTAGCCAATAGTATTTGGCAATTGCTTCCAGATCGGCTTGATCAGCGAGGTGCGAAAAAGGAAGGAAATCTAGGGTGTGAAGAATGGGAGTGTAACGGAATCCCTACAATAGGAAACACATAAAATAATTAACGAATAAATAGCCCGTCTTGAAACTGTTGCACCTTGAATTGTACGGAAAAAATCATTTGGTTACAATTACTATACCGTGGTAAGTGAAGCCACACAAATGGTGAAATTAACCACATGGAGTGGTAAACGTAACTTCGCCGATAGGTACCGTGTCCATGACGCTGCGCTTAAATGGTGCAGTAGTGATTAATATTTGAAATGGTAATATTAACTATATGAATGGTTGTATTATGAATGTTGAATGGTTGTGTATCTCGAAAAGAAGACATAGGTACCAGAAAAACATTACACGGAGAGAGAAAAGTAGTTTTAATTACTGCAATTGTCATAGATGTAACAGCAAGCACTGGTAAATATAAGGACAGCAGTTCTACAAAGTAATGATTACTCTGCTAAAAACGTCAAATGCACAATTTCATTGTAGTACACATTATTACAAAGAATGATTACAGTTACAACGATACGACAGTTATATTTACAATCGTGACAGCATAAACTCATCAATTGAAGCAATAGTTACCACATAACATGTGTATACAACGTTTGCTAGTGTACCCTTTACTGTTGATACATGTAGAAAGTAACACGCAGCAACGCATTTATTACCGCTGGGGTAGCTAGAAAATACAATAGCGACATATGTATGTTACAGTCAGCTCATGTAAAACTACTATTGACAAACGTACATATATGTTGCCGTTGCTGCGTGCAAAAAGCATCATTGTAAACGGTATCCTTTCTTGTCGGGAACTGGGGAAATCCCTACAGATATAATACATTGAACACGGTAAATATTTGTTTTATGTAAAGCTTACCTTGGAACGATTGTTGTAGGTTTTCTAACCTCCACTCCTGAAGTTAATTTTTTACAAAGTCATCCATGTAGTCACTTAATCAAATTATTGCAATGAATTGAAAATGTAAAACTCGATCTTAAATTAGATCGAAAACCGAATTTCGAAGAGGACCGAATGATGCGGCTACGGAAGTCACAATGAATCTAACAGTTCGCAGGACTGCGCAACTAATACATGTCACGACCCGAATGCTTCTCGCGCTGTGTCTTGAACGCACAATAGGAACAGCAACAGTTCACGCCTGTAAAAATTACTAGTGCTACGGTATATTATACGGTTTTCAATATAGTTCTTGTTTTTCAATTTTACAACCGTGATGGTCATTTTTACCCGTGCCTTTATACGTGTAATTTTTTTCTTTCCAATGTTATACATGTAACACTGTCAGATGCAAATA
>NW_019395279.1:0-10457 GCF_000612105.2 Orussus abietinus | reverse complement strand
TCGGGCATTCAAGTCACCGAGAGGAACACCTGAATGATCCCGCACGCATTCAAATCTTCGAAAATTGTTAAATGTAAATAAATTGTGGCATTATTACAACAGCGTTTCACAGCAATTGAAAAAGTTAACGAGACCGCACCGATGGATAATATGTAAGCCCAGTGTCTGGCTCATCATATGTCGAGCATTCAAATCACCGAGAGAAACACCTGAATGTTCCCGCACGCATTCAAATCTTCTAAAATTGTTAAGTGTAAATAAATTGTGGCATTATTGCAACAGCGTTTCACATCAATTGCAAGAACGTACAAGCGCACTAAAATAGATTCAGGTGTAACGTTACAGAACAAATTTTGTTATCTCGTCTAATGTTAAACTTGTCCTTCAGGCAATCAGGTCACGTGAAGGCGTGGTAAAAATGATCGCACGCGTCAAAGCCTTGTAGGATTTTTGTGTGGATCGACAAATTCTAAAAATATTCAGAGTTCTCCTATAACAGTATAGGTAATTTTCAGATCGTTTACGAAAATATCAATTGTAATGACATCTCAATAACACAAATGTCTGATTCGTTGGGCATAAGAGTCACCGAGAGGAACACCTGAATGATCGCGCACGCATTCAAATCTTTGAAAATTTTTAAGAGCAAATAAATTTTGACATTATTACAACAGCACTGCAGATTAATTGCAATTTAACAAAACGAATTTGGTTATCTCGCCCATGTTAAACTCGTCTTTCAGGCATTCAGGTCACCTGAAGGCGTGGTATAAACGACCTTCCAAGATTTTCAAGTGCAAATAAATTCTGGCATTATTACAACAGCAATGCAGATTAATTGTAATTTAACAAAATAAATTTCATTACCTCGCCTCAAGTTAAACTCGTCTTTCAGGCATTCGGGTCATCTGAAGGCGTGGTATAGATGACCTTCCAAGATTTTCAAGTGCAAATAAATTCTGGCATTATTACAACAGCATTGCAAATTAATTGCAATTTAACAAAACAAATTTGATTATCTCGCCTCGAGTTAAACTCGTCTTTCAAGCATTCAGGTCACCTGTATGCGTGGTATAGATGACCTTCCAAGATTTTCAAGTGCAAATAAATTCTAGCATTATTACAACATCATTGCAGATTAATTGCAATTTAACAAAACAAATTTGGTTATCTCGCCCCATGTTAAACTCGTCTTTCAGGCATTCAGGTCAGCTGAAGGCGTGGTGTAAATGATTGCACGCGTCAAAGCCTTTCCAGGATTTTCGTGTGGACCGACATAAATTCTAAAAATATTCAGAGTTCCCCTATCAAAGTATAGTTGATTCTCAGATCGTTTACGAAAATCTCAAGTGTAACGAAATCGCAATAACACAAACGTCTTATTCGTTCGCTATCAGGTATTCAGGTCACCACTACCGGAGCACTGTAATAAGCGCGCACGCGTTTAAGTCTCTGAGGATTTTCAAGTGAAAACCATTTCAGGTATCATTCCAACAACGTTTATCATTAAAGTTGATTTTCAAATCAGTTGTAAGAATATGCAGAAGGATTAAGATCGGTGCATTTAAATCATAACAAAATTAATGCCTAACATGTTTTTCAGGTATTTAGGGCACCTGGAGATGAAGTGGGAATGATTGCGCATGCATCAGTCGTTAAGGATTTTTCTATCGATTGAAATAGACTCTATGATTATTTTAAACTCTCCTATCAGAGCAGAATTAATTTTTAAATCGTTTACAAAACAAATTTCTGGTTCGTCGCCTACCAAGCATTCAAGTCACCAGGAGGAGCACTGAGAACGATCGCGCACGCGTTGAAGTCTCCGAGGTGTTTCAAGTGAAAATAAGTTCTGACAATGTTTATCATTAAAGTTAAATTTCCTACCGATTGTAGGAATGTATAGAGGTGTAGGATTAAAATCAGTGCAGCTGTATCGCAACAAAATTCAGTTTGCTGTCTCGTCTCATGTTAAACCCGTCTTTCAGACATTGAGGTCACCGGGAGGTGCAGGGGGAACTACCGCGCATGCGTCGAATATTTTTACGTGGATCGAAATAAATTCTAAGATTACTTTAACCCTTTGCACTCCGAATTATTAGATGTTGAGTCACACTGGACGAAGAAATGCAAAGGGTTAAACTCTCTTACCAGAGCAGAGTTTGATTTCTAGATCATTTATAAAAAATATCTCGTGTAATCGAACCGCAATAACATAAACGGCTGTAATGTAAATTATAGTTTACCAGCCATTCAAGTCACTAAAAAAGATCTTGGAAATTCTTACGAACTCAAATGTCTAGAAATTTTGATATGAGTTACAGTAAATCCTATAAACCTTCCTGTTGATTTTTCATTAAAGTTGACTTTTATAATAATATCAAGCAAGTCTAAAATGAGGGTAGATAATCTAATATAAATGGCTGGTTCGTCGTCTATCCGACATTCAAGTTACTGGAGATATGCATATAAGAGATCCTTAAACACGCAGTAAGGTGATGTGAAAGCGGCTACTAAGAGGTCTCGTTAATGAAACTTTCCTCCGAACTGGGTAAATCGAAACGTTTCTAACTTTACAATTTGAATATGGAGGCTTTAAGAAAGGTCCTGGCCCCCGTGAAATTTGAATTGTTAAAAAATTTGTTTCTAGGTATTTGTTAAATTTTCTATTAAAAATGAAATTCCATGGACGTCAGGACCTTCCTTACAGCCTCCATATTCACGTTGTAAAGTTTGTAACTATTCGGTACACTCAGTTTGGAGAAAAGTTGTATGAACGATCGACCCCTTGGATGCCCCTTAAGGTGATATGAAAGTGTGATATATACATACCAAAAAGTCAAAATATTTATAAAACTTTTCTCCAAACTGAATACACCAAATTATCTAAAACTTTAACACGTGATTATGAAGGCCCTAAGGAAGAACGCGCTGCGCGTGAAATTTCATTTTTCGAAAAAAATGTACTTATCTCGTACAAGAACCAAAAAGATTTTTTTTTTTTCGAAAAATGAAATTTTGCGGCTAGCGCGTTCTTCCTTAGAACCTCCATAATCACGTGTCAAAGTTTCAGATAATTCGGCGCACCCAGTTTGGAGAAAAGTTTTATAAATATTTTCACCTCTTCTAATGTATATATAACCTTAAAGTCTCCACCAGCAATGCACTAATCTGAACATAATTCATCGTTTATGATTGAGATCTCCGTGGAATCGGTCAATCATTACCCCATCAAATGAGGGCCAATGCGACCATCTGTCACTCACTACTGTCACCATCACCTGACCCTAAAAATAATAATAATCACCACAGCAACGAGAAAATCAAACTCACCGTCGATCGCTGCTATCCCGAGAAGCACGTGGACCAGAAGGGCTTCCATTGGTCCAGGGGTCCAGGCGAAGGGCCAAGTCGGCGCCATTGGGCCAATGGGGCGTTCGCTCCAACGGAAAGGCCGATCCACGACGCGGTTAGCTCCCAACGCGAGGTCGTCCCGCGACTCCTTCGTCCCCGCGGCTCCACCGACCTTGGCGCGCCTAGCCGCGCGCCGCCATCTTGGATCTTCGCCTCAGACACGGCAGGCACTTTGTGAAAACTCGCGCGTCGCCATTTTTCTTTTCTCCTCTTTCTCCGCCTTTCTCGGCCCCCTCCCGCGTGCCCCTCACCGCGACGAGAACTCGCGCGCGCGCGTGCGCCGCGTGACCCACTTATTCGGAGCGACGCGCTTAACCTCAAAATCCTCGCCGCGGCCACCCGTGAATCCTCGAAAATTCCAAAACTCGCATCTTTCAGGCCCCTGCACCCCTTCCCCCCATTAAATAATACCTCTCCCTAAACTAAACAAATAACCTCTCCTAGAATGATAAACAATATCACGTCACTGAATATTTCCTATTCACTACCTTTCGGTGTCACGTGACTTCGTTCGGGAAGTCACGGCAGGTTATTCACGGCACTATGAACCATGACCTCAATTCCAGCTCTCTTTGAAAAGGTTAGGTTAGGTTCGTCGAATCACTGGCAATTCCGCGCTCGAAATGGTGGAAAGTTATTTGAAGGTGTTTAGATGTCTATTTTTGGCCGTTAAGTGGTTTCGGGGTTTCCGATTTGCAGGTTAGGAACGGCCTTCCAGTCGGGGTGGCCTCGTTAATCGAACCTGGCGCGACGGTCGTTCACTCGACACTGAAGTCGAGGCGAGGACATACACGGGAGTCTCTCTTCGGGGCTCTCCCACTTAAAAGATCGCTATAGTGCTGCGCGGCCAGCCATAGAGTGAGCGCATAGTAGACCGCCGTGTCGGAGCTGACGAAATGGCTGCCCACCTTTTACCGTCTACATTCTTAGATCCTAGCTAGAAGCTGATTTTACCACCTCCAGGTCCGCTCTTACCACGCCGTATCTTTCTCGGAAGCACTCTTATGGGTTGGACGCGCAAGAGCCGGCCGCCATCTTGAATCGCGGCTCTCATTCAGGACGTAGGAGAAAAAAGAGGAATGGCTGAAACAACGCGCTATTATCCTCCGTATTTATGATAATCAGCGTGGATCTGCTTGTGCGATTGAATAAATGAGACGGCACGATGTTAAATATTAACCATGCATGCTGATTAATGGCCTGAAGTCGGTTTTAACGGCACTCAGGAAGTGCTATTACACGGAAGACGCGATTCAGCCGGCCGCCATATTGAATTGCGGATTGTCCCTCAAGATGGTTTGCGAGACAATTTCCGATGATTGAACCATCTATTAAATGTAACCGCCTGACTGTAAATTATGGAAGTGTAGATTTTTTAAATATTCATGAATAATTGACAGTTATCATGTCGATACACTGTCGGCTGTACTTTAAAATACTTGGATTACAGTGGAATCAGGCTATGGGTTGGACGCGTCTCTATCAGGTACCTTCTTGAATCATGAACTTTAATTCTTTGTGGCTCACCGCAACGAGAAACATAAATAACGGTTGGATTAACCATAATTGCACAGTGCAGAATGTCGTGAACCCTGGAAATGCGATTATAGGCTATTTTGACCGCATATTTCTGTGATCTTGTTACGTCTAACAAGGAAACATTCCCAAATGTCCGCCGCCAATCTTACTGATTTTCATATATTTTGAAGAACATAAAAATCTAAGAGACACGTGTTTCTTTTTTTATCTGCAATGGTCCACATTTAAGAGGTGAAACAACCTCCCAAAGTTTGGCGAAAATTCGATTTTTACATTAATTTTCGTAGGAGCAATGGAGAGATTTCGATGTAACTTGGCATAAACGTATTCTGTATAAAGACGGTGAAAACACGATATTGTCCAGGAATGTTACACCACCTCCAGGAGGTGAACTACCCTTCAGGCAACATTTTTTTGTAATATCCATTAAACAAACACTTTTACTTAAATTCCACTTGCGCCATGTGATTGCTCACGAAAAATGAGGAAATACGTGTTTTTTGCTTTTTACCAATAAACATTTATACGTCGGTTGAAGAGAATGGATGTAGGTGGCACATGGGTATATCCCGACTATCTTTATTCAGTTATATCGTTATCGAATCTGTTGCGAAACAATTTCAGTCTCTTAAACTCTATTTTTAGTTTATTTATAAATAATTGCATATTATGAAATCCAACGATATGTTAAGGAATTAGCACGTTTACACGATTTATGTACAATGAATTGGTCACGATATAACCCAATAAAGATAGTCGAGATATACCCACATACCACCGACATCCATTCTTTTCAACCGTTGTATAAATGTTTATTGACAAAAAGCAAAAAACACGTATTTCCTCATTTTTCGTGAGCAATCGCTTGGCGTAAGTGGAACTTAAGTAAGAGTGCTTGTTTAATAGATATTGCAACAAATTTCGCCTGAAGGGTAGTTCACCCCCTTGAGGTGGTGTAACATTCCTGGACAATATTGTGTTTTCACCGTCTTTATACAGAATACATTTATGCCAAGTTTCGTCGAAATCCCTCCATTGCTTCTACGAAAATTAATATAAAAATGAAATTTTCGCGTCAAAATCCCTTCATTGCTTCTACGAAAATTAATATAAAAATGAAATTTTCGCCAAACTTTGGGGGGTTGTTTCACCCCTTAAATGTGGACCATTACAGATAAAAAAAAACACGTGTCTGTTAGATTTTTATGTTCTTCAACATATATGAAAATCAATAAGATCGGTTGCGGACACTTGGGAATGTTTCCTTGTAAGTCACGGTATACTTGTCATCAACTAATCGCCATTTAGGACACGAGATACCACCGCAATGTTCTTATTTAAATGAGTTCTCGCAACTTTTGCAAATGAAATTTTTCAGAAGTTTCAGTTAGGCCTACAACTTCGCGTTAGATGTCGGACTAGGCGAGCAACACCTGTCGAAAAGGGGGCGGTTTGGGGCAGGTCAGGACAGTAACTTTTTTTGGGGATCCTGCGGATTCATTAGGACCCCTCGAGGTTCCTTGATGGTCCTGGGGGAATCTGGGTGCATTCCTGAGAGGATTAAGGGGAGCCGGCGTCCTTCTTGCCACCGGATGTGATTTTTCAAGTTTTTCTCATCTGCACCTTGCATCGGCTCAAAATTCTCACCTCTACCACCTGCTATCCTATCTCTATTTATTACTCTTTATTATTATAAAAAAGCTGTTAAAATCATGCTCACTTGTTACATATTTCATCATTTAAACATTACTTAAATAAATCTTACAAATACATTATATAATCTAATGTTACGGCTTACACCAAAAAAATCGCAACACCTAAACATAGATCTCGTGTAAATCCAAATCTAACACATGTAGTTTAGGGTAATGTGATTACATTTACTTAAAGTTATATAATGAATGTATGGAAATCCACTGTTAAGACGTGAAATTTAAAATTTTACTAAAACCTCACGTACTAAAAGTGTATGAATTTGATGAACTTTTTAACAGGGTATTTACAAATCAATGCAAATCTTACGAGCACCTGCCAGACCCGAAGAACTCTACAAATTCATTTTAATAAATAAAATGTCCAGCCTTTCTGATTTTTATTCCTACCTGAAATTCAATCCAGCTCAATTTTTATTAACTAATTTAAATGTTTATTTCGAATTGCCAGGCTAATTGGATATTTAAGGTGATACGAAAAGATCATTNAAATAATATATTAAAACGTCAAAATATTTATAAAACTTGTCTCCAATATGGGTTTCACCGAATCATTCGAAACTTCACTACGTGATTATGAAGGCCCTAAAGAATAACGCGATGCACCTAAAATTTCATTTTTCACAAAAAAATGTGTAAGTAAAAAAATGTTCTTTGATAAATGAAATTTCACGAGCATCGCGTTCTTCCTTAGGACCGTCCATAATCCCGTATTAAAGTTTCAGATAATTCGGTGCACCCAGTTTGACGAAAAGTTTTATAAATATTTTGACGTTTTGTATATTTAGAATGTCCCTTTCATATCACCGTAATATTTTCAGTGACGAAGAATGACGTCGGTTGCAGTCTGGAGTTTCTAACCGGAAGTGGACCAGGGACTTTTGGCGACTCTTCATGACCCAGGGTATTCCTAGGATCAGACTTTCTCCCGGAGATGTCTCGCAAGCCATCCGACTCTTCCTCGAGGCCAAAGAGTCCGTGAGCGATGTGCGCAAGTGCGAGCTCATGCGCTGCTAAGTGCGCTCATTGCGATGTATGAAATCCGAACTCTAATTAAGTGCAGCGAGCATGCTTCCGACCGAGCGCCACGGTTCCCTTGCACTTTGCAATTCTCTGCGGCTGCACCGTGTACAAGGAGAAACGCTCGGATGCACCGGACTGCATTGCACCAGGTCCTAACGATCCTTACCCTGCAACCTGGCGACCGAACGAGATCGGACACATCGCGTTAAAGCATAATGAAAGCTCCCTAAGATCAGTCGATTTGAATAAAACACTTTTTTTTAAGGATATTGGACCAAACTGTCCGAAAAATATGAGGCATGACTCGTGATCATCTAAGAGTTATCCTGACACATTCAAAATTTGGATTTTTGAACAAAATTTGTTTAACTTAGC
This sequence comes from Orussus abietinus, assembly GCF_000612105.2. Classification (NCBI taxonomy): domain Eukaryota; kingdom Metazoa; phylum Arthropoda; class Insecta; order Hymenoptera; family Orussidae; genus Orussus; species Orussus abietinus. The sequence goes on along the minus strand of NW_019395279.1, from coordinate 2,394 downwards.
CCAGACCAGAACCAAAATGGCGTCGAGCTCTCATATTTCGATCAATATACAATTATTGAAGGCTCTGATATGAGAAACGAAAGGGTCAGGACAATTGTACGGCAATTTAGAATACTCTGATAATCGAGAAACTCGCAATTGAACGGGATAAAGGCAAAAAAGGGTCGTATGCACTGATATGCTAAAACGATGGTAATGTGAGGTCTAGAAGTAAAAATTTAGTTGACCGGGATATCACAGATGGCGCAGGGAGTCCCTCTGCAATCAATCACGGCCTCAGAAACCATGAATCCAGAGGATATTTGGAGTTTCACTTCGCTTTCTTTATAATTATTGTACGAAAACGACAGATGGAGTATGCCATTTAGTACAATACTCAATATAATTAAACACAGATGTCAATCTAAAAACGAACGTCGGCAGCTTAGGTATTTAGAAAAGCCTTTTTTACCGACGTCGATCAAGTTCCTCTACGTGTTTCACTTCACCTTAACTAGCAAAAATCAAGCGAAACAGACGTTCCCTCTGTCTCCGTAGTCCAATTAAATTAAATTAATGTTCGTTTTTATCGAAATTAGAGCAGCGTGAAGCACGCACTGCCGACCATGGGTTATGTAGGAATTGTAGAGTCTTGGAGCCGTTTAGTGCATTATATAAATGTTATTCCGATAAATCAAACGTAACGCGGTAACTAGCAAGGAGACGCGAAATATACGTTTCCTTGGTCTCCGTATTCTCATTAAATTAATATCAGTTTTTATATCAAAATTAGAATAGCGAGCTGCACGAATTGCTGATTAAGCTTTACGCAGGAATTAAAAGTTCACGGAGTAATTCATTACATTATATACTTATAACTTAAATATTATGAAATCCAACGATATGTTAAGGAATTAGCACGTTTACACGATTTATGTACAATGAATTGGTCACGATATAACCCAATAAAGATAGTCGAGATATACCCACATACCACCGACATCCATTCTTTTCAACCGTTGTATAAATGTTTATTGACAAAAAGCAAAAAACACGTATTTCCTCATTTTTCGTGAGCAATCGCTTGGCGTAAGTGGAACTTAAGTAAGAGTGCTTGTTTAATAGATATTGCAACAAATTTCGCCTGAAGGGTAGTTCACCCCCTTGAGGTGGTGTAACATTCCTGGACAATATTGTGTTTTCACCGTCTTTATACAGAATACATTTATGCCAAGTTTCGTCGAAATCCCTCCATTGCTTCTACGAAAATTAATATAAAAATGAAATTTTCGCGTCAAAATCCCTTCATTGCTTCTACGAAAATTAATATAAAAATGAAATTTTCGCCAAACTTTGGGGGGTTGTTTCACCCCTTAAATGTGGACCATTACAGATAAAAAAAAACACGTGTCTGTTAGATTTTTATGTTCTTCAACATATATGAAAATCAATAAGATCGGTTGCGGACACTTGGGAATGTTTCCTTGTAAGTCACGGTATACTTGTCATCAACTAATCGCCATTTAGGACACGAGATACCACCGCAATGTTCTTATTTAAATGAGTTCTCGCAACTTTTGCAAATGAAATTTTTCAGAAGTTTCAGTTAGGCCTACAACTTCGCGTTAGATGTCGGACTAGGCGAGCAACACCTGTCGAAAAGGGGGCGGTTTGGGGCAGGTCAGGACAGTAACTTTTTTTGGGGATCCTGCGGATTCATTAGGACCCCTCGAGGTTCCTTGATGGTCCTGGGGGAATCTGGGTGCATTCCTGAGAGGATTAAGGGGAGCCGGCGTCCTTCTTGCCACCGGATGTGATTTTTCAAGTTTTTCTCATCTGCACCTTGCATCGGCTCAAAATTCTCACCTCTACCACCTGCTATCCTATCTCTATTTATTACTCTTTATTATTATAAAAAAGCTGTTAAAATCATGCTCACTTGTTACATATTTCATCATTTAAACATTACTTAAATAAATCTTACAAATACATTATATAATCTAATGTTACGGCTTACACCAAAAAAATCGCAACACCTAAACATAGATCTCGTGTAAATCCAAATCTAACACATGTAGTTTAGGGTAATGTGATTACATTTACTTAAAGTTATATAATGAATGTATGGAAATCCACTGTTAAGACGTGAAATTTAAAATTTTACTAAAACCTCACGTACTAAAAGTGTATGAATTTGATGAACTTTTTAACAGGGTATTTACAAATCAATGCAAATCTTACGAGCACCTGCCAGACCCGAAGAACTCTACAAATTCATTTTAATAAATAAAATGTCCAGCCTTTCTGATTTTTATTCCTACCTGAAATTCAATCCAGCTCAATTTTTATTAACTAATTTAAATGTTTATTTCGAATTGCCAGGCTAATTGGATATTTAAGGTGATACGAAAAGAT
>NW_019395278.1:0-10473 GCF_000612105.2 Orussus abietinus | reverse complement strand
TTTTCGTCCTATGCGAGAGTGAATCGGGTTATATTTGGAATTTTTTTATATATACGGGAAAAGAAACCTATTGTGATTCACAATATTCAGAATTTAATATTTCAGCTCGTATTGTCCTTCAATTATGTGATGAACTTTTCGAACGTGGATATAGACTTTATTTAGATAATTGGTACACTGGTGTTCCATTCATAGAGAAACTGTGTGCACATAAAACGGACGTTGTTGGCACAATTCGGAAAAACAGAATTGGCATTTGTGAAGAAGTTCGAGAAACGCGTATCAAAAAAGGCGAATATATTGCAAGATTCAAAAATAAAATTATGTTGTTGAAATGGCGTGATAAGAGGGAAGTTTATCTTGTAAGCACCGTCCATAACGACAACATCGTAGAGATGCAAAAAAGAAATGTAATAAAAAAAGTACCTGAAGTAGTTGTCGATTATAATAATAAAATGGGTGGAGTAGATGTAAGTGATGGCATAATTATTGCATACTCAACAGCAAGAAAAAAGTTAAAGAAATATTACAAAAAAATATTTCTCCACCTTTTAGATGTCATATGTTTAAATTCATATCTAATATACAAAATGAATGGTGGAAAATTAAGCCGAATACACTTTTTATTAGAATATATTGAGGATACAATTGCATCGTATCCCATCGAATCGCGAAACTTACCAAAATCTCGATCAACGGCACCTAATGTTTCGCGCTTGATCGAAAAACATTTCCCGGATTACATACCAGGCAGTTCAAGAACAACAAATCCTTCGCGAAGATGTGCTGTTTGTTATAAAAAAAAGATTAGAAAAGAATCGCGGTATTGGTGTCCGACGTGCCAAGTGCCACTATGCGTTGTTCCTTGTTTTCGTGAATATCACACGACAGAAACAATTTAAAATTTTGTTCAACTTTTTAAAGTTTTCCATTCATTATGTATAAATATATGTTCACATTAAGCGACTGTACAAGTATTACGAATAAAATTGTTCATTTTCTAAAATCAAGTCGTCATTTTGACCCAATATTTCAACAGTGCCACTTACTCTGTGTTTGACGACTATACCCGTCATCGCTTGATTATCGCGACACACACTGGTGCGCGCTTTGCCCACAGGTCGCCACGGTTAACTGGTTAACCAGTTAACCGTGTTTGACGACTATATCCGTCATGGAGATTTGGCAGAATTTTGTGCCATGACGACTTTATCCGTCATGTGTAAAATTTTGTTACAATTCGATATTTAAATTGTAGTTCTGGAGAAAATTAAATTTTATTCCTAAATTTTAATATGTTTAAAATGTTCAGAGGTCACAACGAAATGAAACAAGCAAATAAAAATTATAAATAATTTAAGTTGATTCATAACGGTCTGAGAGCTAACTCGTGAACAGTGCAGTTATATCTGGATATTTGATTATCCCGATTTTCATCTTGATGTACCAAAACCAAAAAAAAGTTTATTAGATTCTTAATTTAGATTCTGTATTCTTTTTTATACTAGATTCTCTATTTGCGGTGATACCTGGAAACAGCTCATGTGCGCTATCTCACTCCTTGTTTGTTTTGGATCAGGCAATTTTTGTTGCTATTCAGCGCAGTTCTAGGACTTATCGGGGATGGAGATGAAACGGTTGATTTTTATCAGTTGTCCGAGAATTCGTAAACGGGGGCCACCCGGATATATTGTTAGCCTCACATCTTGTGCAAACTTTAGCGCAGGCCGCGATTAGATATCCCCACTTAGGTTTATTCACTCTTCCGCGGTTTACTAGACTCTAACCCACGTTTGTCATTTCAATTTTTGAACGTGAACGATGCAGTGCATTTCAGTGTGTCTGAAATAGTCAGTGAATCGTGCCAAGTCATATAAAGTGCAATGTAAGTGTTTCAAGTGTCTAATTATTATAGTTATCCAGAAAACTTTCGTAACCCACTATTTTTTTATTCTTAGCTTATTTTATCCCCAAAATGAGTGACTCCAGTGACGATGACATTGTTTCACCTGGAATGAAGCGAAAACGAGTGAATATATTTCCATCGTCTTCTGAGGAAAACGATGAAAGCATCGAATCCGACAGTGAAACCGACCAATATGACTCTGATGACATTTATTCCGAGGACAATAAAAACAACAAAGAAAATCAATATACAAATGTTAAGTGGAAGAGTACAAGTGGCAACAGAAAACCATTTGATTTTATTGCCAACAATGGTCAGCAGGAAATTGTACCAGGAAGATTCCGATCCAAATGTTCATCTTACGTAGAAAAATATTTAGATGATCATCTTATTAGCATTATAGTAAAAGAAACAAATTTATATGCTCAACAAATAATTCGCGGCCGTGAAGTCTCTGTGCAATCATTATGGCATAATTGGTATGAGGTTACTGTTACTGAATGAAGAACATTTTTTGGTGTAATTATCAACATGGGATTGATGCCTCTGCATGACATCAAAGATTATTGGAGCAAAAAATTCCACGCATACATTCCATTTTATAATAATATTTTTAAACGCCAACGATTTCTACAAATATTTTGGGCAATGCATTTAGAAACCACGCCGCAAACGGGCAATAAGGAAAGAATTTCTGTGGATAAAGTTGCCCATTTTCTTAACTATTTGGACAAAAAATTCAGACATCGTTTGGTACCAGTACAGAATATCTCTGTAGATGAATCCATTGTTGGATTCAAAGGAAGAATTTAATTTAAAACGTACAATCCCAAAAAACCAAACAAATGGGGACTCCGTCTATACGTATTAGCTGACTCATCGTCCGGATATGTATATACATTGTTATCATATCTAGGAAAACAAACGACAGACGCACTAATTTACCCCGATTTATCAGTCACAAGCCGGATTGTTTTATATCTGTATAATAATCTACAGCAGTCAATACCCGAAGCTACAGAATACCATATGTTTACCGACAGACTCTATACTAGCATCATACTTGGTCAAAAATTACTTGATTTGCAATGTCATTTAAGGGGAAAGGTAATGACGAATAGAAAAGGAATACCTTTCTCGATGAAATCACCGAAATTAAGGATTGGGGGAAACATTGCTTATCGCAAATAAGAAATATTGTTGCTTGCGTGGCGCGATAAACGTGTCGTGTCTATGCTATCAACGTATGGTACGTCAAGATCCCAAATTGTTAGAAATAGAAGAGTTGGGGATAATAGAACGCAGCCAGTTTTGAAGCCCAGTACAATAGTACAATATAATAAAAACATGGGCGGCGTCGATTTAGCCGACCAATATACTGCAACCTACTGTTTCCTTCGCAAAACCCTAAAATAGTGGAGGAAACTGTTTTTCTGGGGTTTGGAAGCATCTATTATCAATGTTTATATTTTATACAAAGCATCTCCTCCTAATACCAATAAAAACATTTCTCACAAACAATTCAGAGAAAAACTGTTGCTTGATCTTGTGGGAGACTTTCGTATAAGAGCAAACCGTGGACGACCATCATCCAGCGACAAGGAACAGCGACTAGATGGAAAATTGCGTATAATTACACTGCATCCCCAGCATAAACACAAGGATTGTGCAGTTTGTTCTAACCGAAAAGTTCCAGGTGGTAGAAAAGAAACTTCGTATATATGCGAAACCTGCGACAGAAAACCGGGATTGCATGTGGGAGAATGCTTTAAGCGGTATCATACAATGGTTTATTATAAGCTGTAAACAATAAAAAAAAAAGTGTTTAAAAAATTTTACAATTTTATTTTTTATATCTACTAATTCATAAGTACGTTACGTTAGTAAGGTCATAAATGTTTTCCAAAGTAAACGCTACCAAGCGGATAAACGACTAGTGAAATCTGTGTGGACCGGCTGGTACGCACTTGCGAATCCAGCGCGCATCTGCTGGAACGAAACGGTGAAGAGCGCTCTGTCCGCAAAGGGTTAAAATCCGTTCCGAAGGCAGTGATATTATATTATATTTGCATCATTTCATCCACATCTTATTAGAGCACGCTCGACGCTCAAGGCCGAGGAGGATAGGAGTCCGGGTTATATGGACCACCGGTATAGACGGACTAGTCGAACATTTGTCTGGTCTGTCACAGCAGCGCTGCAGTCGTTGTCCGCAGTTGTTCTTCTTAAGTAGACAGATCCACGATTAGTTTTGCTCGTGAGTTTCATGCGTATTTTATAAGAAAACTTTGTTTATTTCTTTTGGTGAGTTGAACAATATTTTATACTGGATTTCTTTGATATGTTGTTAAGTTAGTTTAAATGATTTCGACGTAAGATCAATCCTATAACTCAAGTGTATACTTGAGTACAATCTTAACCTAAAATGGAATGGCGGTAGCGTTGTTTGTCTGAACGGGAAGCTGGTCCATCTATCCCCGACAATTGGGATAGATGGACCACTTGAAAAAACTTGGGATAGGCGGACCATTTCTCCTATTAGGGCTTTACTTTCTATATAAATGAAATGATACTTGTAAAAAAATTATTNTTTCGTTACGGATCCATAGGGATCCGCATCCAGCCCCACCACGAGGAGGTTTACGGATGGCTCTTGGGCGCGTGGGGGCTGCCCCTCCCCCACGTCGTTGCTTTTTGGAGGCCTGATCGTCCTTGACAGGATTATGGCACTGCATTTCTTGACGGCGTTTAAGATCAGCAGCTGGCGTCGTTGACCGCCCTGGCAATATCTGCAGTGCCTCCGGCCAGCGAAACGATCGCCGATAAATCAGACAAAACGGGAATGAGAGGTATGAACCCACCGCATTTAGCGGTGGTGATCCTTTGGTAACATTTCTAATTTTCACAATGCCTGAATCTTTAGGTCACTCACTGCCTAAATCTGTGTTTCTTCTAAGAAATTCGGCTACCTTTATTCGTTCGTCGGAACATATTTTAATTAGTTGCAAGATCTGTAATTTGTATCACTGAATTTTGTATTTACACTACTTAAATCGAGTCCTTTGGTCGCTCTTTAGTAAAATCGATCTAATTCGTTTAACTCAAATTTATTAATTATAGAAATTGAAATTATATTCCCCTCGATCAATTAGATATATCCCGTCTTCACATTTTACTGCAATTTCGCGCCTACCCTAGCTAATTTTTTCCTAGTCTTTGACCGCGTTCCTATCGGCCCGAAAGTAAACTGAAATTAGGGTATATACCCATGAATACGGCTCGACTTTCTAGATCCTACTACATGTTATCCCAATCCAAACGTTCCTGCATGTGCTCCAGTCCCTGACCCTTGGGTTGGGTTCAAGACCAAAAAGGGGGAATTAGGACCGAGTCTTATTGACACGTATGTAACCGCGGCAGGGACATACGGACCTTTCGTCTTACAGCCTGGAGGGCATCGGAGGAACAGTGCAACCGGCTGCAGGACGGAGGGAGTCAGGCGCCGCCGAGGACCCGGAGCAGACTCTGTCGGACCACGACCTGGGGTGGTGCCTCCTCGGGAACGAGGGTCTGGAAGCCCTGGCCATGGCCCTACTACATCCGGAAGAGGACGGCGACCCCGAACAACCTGGGAGAGGCCCGAGATCGGCATTCTAAAGAAAGGAAAAATATATACTTTCGTTTTTATTTTTATAAGGTTTTATAATAAAGTGTGTTAATATTTTAATCATATATATTTGTGTTGGCACCCGCTCATTTCCCATAGTGTTAAGGGGTATTAAAAGTAACGTAAGGGGAAAGAAATGTTTAAGACCTCGATGATTTAATACCGAGGCGCGCGAACGAGTTAGAACTAGCGTCACTCCGACGCTAGGGGCCCGCTGACCGGTTATAGTAACAGGACGTTTCAACTCACCTGTGGATTCCTCGTCTTTTTCGTGTAATACTCCCCTGGGAGAGCACTCCCGAAGGAGACCTGAGGTTTCAAACCTCGACTGCATCAGCTTGCACCCCGAAGTCGGTTATGGTCATATAAAAGACAATCGGGACACACTTAAGTGAGCTTCTAAAGGAGACCCCAAAGACGGTTCTAATGGCAATTCAGTGATCCTATTAAAGGCAGATATACTCAGTTGATCCTACCACACCGAAGCCAACTAGAGTCTTGCTGTTTCGAGGATCGGGCACACGCTCGCAAGCACCTTACAGGAACGGTGTAGGCACAACGCGACCACTTAACTCGCGAAGATTAACAACAACAGACGTTTTGGAAAACTTATTAGCGGTTGTGATCCTACGGTAGCATTTCTCCATTTTCACAATTCCACCACCATTATTTACCACTTTTCGTATAACTGCAAAACTTGATTGCGTTACTGTCGTCTCACGCCTATTTTTTCACAATTTGGGGCCGAGGGCCGAGTCTAGGTGATATGTTTGTATCCCTGGCAGGCACATACGGACCTTTCGGCCCACAGCATAGAAGACGTCGAAAGAATACGACGTTGCAACTCACCGGTTGATACCTCGTCTTTTTGGCGTAATACTCCCCTAAGAGATCCCTCCCAAAGGAGACCTGGGATATCAAGTGGGGGCTCTATCAGCTTCCACCCCGAAGCCGGTCATGGCTGCAGTCCGCTTCTTACTGTTTGTAGACCTGGGAATAGAGTCTTGCCGTTTCGAGGATCGGGCACACGCTCGCAAGCACCTCACAGGAACGGTGTAGGCACAACGCGACCACTTAACTCACGAAGATTAACAACAACAGACGTTTTGGAAAACTTATTAGCAGTGGTGATCCTACGGTAGCATTTCTCCTTTTTCACAATGCCACCACCATTATTTACCACTTTTCGTATAACTGCAAAACTTGATTGCGTTACTGTCTTCTCACGCCTATTTTTTCATAATTTGGGGCCGAGGGCCGAGTCTAGGTGATATGTTTGTATCCCTGGGAGGCACATACGGACCATTCGGCCCACAGCATAGAAGACGTCGAAAGAATACGACGTTGCAACTCACCGGTGGATACCTCGTTTTTTTCGTGTAATACTCCCCTAGGAGATCCCTCCCAACGAAGACCCGGGATTTCAAGTCGGGGCTCTATCAGCTTCCACCTCGAAGCCGGTTTTTCAGATCAATAGGTGAAAAAGCAGTTAGCTATTAACAAATCAAATCGAGTCACAGAGACAGCAGAGCGGTCCAGCCGAACCTTCGGACACCCTGGCGCCTGACCGTCCGGTAAGGGTAAGAGGCGACCCACGAACCCCCGGGGTAGGGCATTCTTTTCCAGCGGTCTGGGTGTTCCTCTCTTTCGACTCCGCTTCTGTTTTCTGTCAACTCCGCACATGTCTCGCGTTATCCCGAGATTCTCTTCATTTTCTTCTTGTCACGTCTAATTACCTCTTGAGCTCATTAGTTAAATCCTAAACTCCAAAGCATCGACTCGTACCATCGGGTACTCCTCTGTCACCGCGGTCCTTTAGCCCTTGAATTGTTCCTTTCCCAGAACTCCTCGTCCTGTAGCCCATTTTTGCTTTCCCCACCTACGACTCAAAAGTGTATAAACTTTTCCCCTTCTCACTATCCTGTAGCCAATCATCGCTCCTTGTAAATGCATCCGAATTTTGTCTTGACCTATCCTTGACGACGTTCGTAAAAATCTGCTTCGATTCCAGCATCCTGAAGCTCCTCGGTACCATCTTTCCTCCGAGGAAAGTCAGATTTCTCTCACGCTTCAACCAACGAACACTTCCCGCGATAATATACATTTTCTCACCGTTCGACCGCGTATTACGAACTTGGTCAATACTTGCCTAACGTAAAAAGGATTGTACCGTTTCGGTTTTTAGTCTATATTTTGATTGTTATCCGCTGTTATCCATTTTGGTTGTTAATAAATTATCGTCTCTGTTAAATCAGTTCGCACCCGGCACCTCGCTCTCCTTCGTTGGCTTTCGCGATCATACGAACATTGCCGACATTTTTATTTGGTCCTTCGAGCCGGATCCGCGAAGTGGTGAACTTTGGACATGGACCCTTAACAATCGATAGTGACTGAGTCGTGAACAATCTATATCATGGCCGAGGAACAGCAACAGTCCTCATCCATCAAACCTGCAATGCAGCGACTCCTCACCAAGCAGGACGATCTGGCTGTGTTTCTGGACACCTGCACGAGAAACATCGGATCGATGAGAAATCCAGCCGCCAGCTACCTGCACTCTCAGATCGAGGAACTCAACGCAACTTGGAGCAACTTTAAAATCAACCATGCCAAGGTATTGGAAGACCCACCTGCGGCATCCCTCGCGTATGTGAAGGAAGGTCGGCGCGATCAATTTCTCGCGAAATACTCCACCGTATTAAACACCGTGTACAGTCTCCTTGATTCTCGTGGTCAAGCTCCGCGATCTACAACTCCGCTTTCAGTAACCGCGCCATCTGTTCATCTCCCGCGTATTAATTTGCCTAAATTCAATGGAAGTTACGCGGATTGGAAGTCATTCCGGGATACGTTTCAATCGGTCATTCACGAAAACGCGACATTGTCAAACGTCCAGCGTCTTCATCACTATTTGCGCACATGTCTTGAAGGAGACGCTCCCGCCCTTCTTCAAGGAATTCCCATGACCGAAAACGAGTATGACGGTGCCTGGAATGCTCTTCGCGACCGATACGAGAACAAGCGCGTTTTATTGTCCAACCATCTCGACGCCCTGGTGAACTTGTCGTTCGTGAAATGCGACTGTGCCTCCGATGTGAGGAAGCTCCGCGACGGCACTATAAAAATATTAAGATCAGCCGATAATCTTAATTGAAGGGAAATGTTGGTCAATGATCTGTGCGTGTATCTCACGGTGAAAAGGTTTGACTCCCAGTTACGCAAGGACTGGGAAAAATCCCTCGGAAATAGCTCCGATCCTCCGCTCCTCGCCGATTTAGTTCAATTCATGGACGTTAACGTCCGCGCACTCGAATCGTCATCGTCGACGCAGAGTCTCGCATCCCCGCTCCAAAATCGCGGCCCTCCGCGGCAAAGATGCATCACGCTGCCGCGAGTAAATTTCGCTCTTGTCCTTGTCAAGGATCTCATTATCTGTAATTAACGATCTGTTAATTACATAATTAATTACAATCCATTGTAGGCCACGATAGAAAAGCGATCTATCTCGGTGGAAGGCCTTATCTTATTATTTAAACATTTTGTGTAAATTGTTGCGTAGCGATGGCCTTGACCTCGTTACTTATTTGATGTTGAATATTTATTTGCGGAAGCGCAACATTTGAATCGACCGTCATGCGAAACGTCGACCCTTATGCTAGTTTCTTAATTTCGAACATTATCCGTTAAAAGGTGAGATCAATATGCGATGCAACAATCATATCTCGGGTACACAAAATTAAGAGGAGTGATTTTTGTTTTAATTAATTTTGATGCATTACAGAGTCTCAACAAGGCTAACGATTGTTACACATCTCATGGTCCGATAATTATCGATTGCAAAGTTATTGCAATTTGTTTATTCAAACCTCCATAGTGAAAAGACCATAACTCCAAGGAGCGGCGATTTTATAACAATTTACCGAAAAGGCAAGAGACTCGCATAATACGCGATTGCCATTTCGAATATATCAATTATTAACAAAACGTGAGATGCCGAGACATGATTGTGCAAATTCCTCACTAATTATTAAATAATTAAGATACATCGGTGCGACCGATAACAAAGGGGGGGCGAATGTTTTCTCGAACGCTTCTTTGTATTCATCCCGTTGAATATTGTTCCGGGATCAATTTATAAATAACTTGAGGGGCGGTGGAACCCTGGCCCTATATAAGGCGATCCGCCGAATCTTCTCATTAAGGCGTATCAGAACCTTTCAAGGAGTCACATTAAGATTCGCGAAACCATTCTGTCCCCGGGCCGATGCGCCACGACTCGAGCCAAGGCGCTCAATATGGGTGAGCTTTTAGCTGAAGACGTTGTTGAAGGGAGCAAAGATCCATAGCTGCAGGCAGATCCCGCTTTACTTGAAACATCACTGCCTGTTGAGGCATATCATAATAAAATCGTTGAATGTACGGTACACGGTTACCAAATCTGGCTTGACTATTTGTCGACAAACATCGCATATAATAAAGGATTATTGAGTTATTGGTTCATTAACCCTTTGCGATCCTATGTCGAGTGTGACTCGACAGCGCTTTTCGTTCTGACGCGTCCTATGTCGAGTGTGACTCGACATCGTTTTGTGTTCTGCCGCATTCTGTATCAAGTTTCACCCGACTATGTCTCAATCTTAATCTAAATGAGATAAGATAAGAGCTACAGTATAGTATATCTGAAATAGTCCATGCATCTGGAAATTAAGGGCTTAATTTTAGTCTTTTCAAACCCATCACAGTTCGTGTACAGTTCGAAGTCGTAGCACAACTAGAAAGCATTTTCAAATCCTACATTTCTATAAAATAATTTTTTTTTGTAAAGAATATGGCTAAACGACAGAGTCAACGTACAACAGTGCGTGATAATGAATTTGAAAGTGATGATAGTGATTGTTTG
>NW_019395277.1:0-10485 GCF_000612105.2 Orussus abietinus | reverse complement strand
AAGACTAATAAAATTATAAATTAAAATGTCGCATAATGTAAAAATATTTTTTAATTTATTCAAATGCGATTCATTAAATATCTTGAAACAAGAAATATATGACTTAGACCACTTTCATAATTATGAGCACAAATGTCGGTACAAACATACAAATCGTACGACTGTTCATACGGACTTTGTAATTTTAAAGTCGAATGTTTTATTTCTAAGGCGATTTAGAAGCAAGTAAAGCTTTTTTTTCTTTAAAAGTGCGCCTTTCGTTATTTGCTTTTCGTCGGGTTATTTTGATTTGAAAAGCCGAGTATGTTAGTTTTGTATATATACTGTGACGTGTGGATTTTTGGCCACCCGGTCACATGTTTGCCTGAGGGCCATTTAGCCTTATTCGGGACTTCGGAGCACATTTCTGGTCCGACGGTCCCCGATTTGCGGGGAAACGTTGCGCCGACCGTTTAACAATATAAATTGTTTTAAACCTTTTTACAGCTCTTGTTTTTGCGATTGCGAATCCCCGAGAGGCGCCGCTCGGGATACGCGTTTTCACCGTTTCTGGAAATTAATTTTCGTTTTCTAAAGGAAAATCCAACATAATTTTGTGATCTCGAATATTGCCTGGAATATTCAAAGAATATTCCAGCGAATAGTTGGGAAAGGATTGTAGCTACGCTAACTCGGTTAGCAACCGGAACGACAACAGCGTCGACCTCGTAGAGGTGGCGGCTTTGTCGTCGCTCGCCGCTACGAGAGCCGCGTCGAGGAGGAAGACGACGCCGGCGCAGGGGCGTATCGGACCGAAGAGGACAGGACCGAACGTCGGGCCCTATGAGGGGAACCGGCCGACCCCGTCTTCGCCACCCTGGCGGCCCTGCTTGCGGGGGCGGGCCCTTGGTTAGCCCTGGCAGCTAAAGGTGGGCCGCCCGCAAGAGACACAGGACTTCCCGGACAGGAGCCGGCCGCGCGAACCTGCGCCGCGGCTGTCATCGTCCAAAATCCTCGCAGTTTCGAACGCGACCGCTGTCAATTGGCCGACGCAATTTGGCAGCCGACGTCGGCCAATCAACGAGGACGTCGAGCCGCCGAAGAGGAGCCGTCGAGCCTTCCCGGAGGACCTCAGCGAAGGCCCGGCCTTATTGGTCCGTGAACGTCGAGCCGTGCAGACACCTCATCTTTCGCTGCCTTCGTCCGCAACCGCTACCTCCACCAGAAAGGACGCCTGGGGAGCTCGCTGCCGACGGTGGCCTTCGTCGAGGGGGCTGTCGCACTCGCCGAGCACGAGGTTGGAGCGTAGAATACCTTTTATTTGAATCTTGTATAACTTGTTTTGCAGAATTTCCTTCGGTTTCGTGTTTCCCCGGGTAACCCGTCGTCGAGCCGCGAGTCACGCGGTCGGCCCTTCCGCGTTTAATTGGTCAAAGTCTCGTGTGAGCGACCTTTTTGCTGAGATTGACGGCCAAGTCTCGTGTGAGCGGCCTCTATCTATTTTCACGGCCAAAGTTTCGTGTGAGCGGCCTTTTTGAAGTAAATTATATTTTGCTGCCTCTCTCCTCGGTCGGATCAAGAAGCCGTGTCGACCCGAACTCGAGAATGCTCTTGAGCGGTCGACGCGTTAAACCACTTCTGTTTCGCGAAGTGCGAATTTCTGTTAAACTCCTTTTGTTTCGCGAAGTGCGAATTTCACGTTAATTTCAGTCTGTTTCGCGAAGTACGAAATTCAGTTAATACCTTTTTGTTTCGCGAAGTGCGAACTTCTGTTAATTCCCTTTTTGTTTTCACGAAGGGCGAACCTAAATTCCGTTGTCGCATGTGCGAGCTTTATTAAATAATTCCCGTTGTCGCGAAGTGCGAACTGACTTTAATTCCTTTTTGTGTTCGCGAAGTGCGATTTCCCATTGACATAAAATCTGTTTTCGCGATAGGCGAACCCCTTTAATTTTCTTCCGTTTCGAGCTAAATATTTCATGTTTAACCGTGCCTGCTTTCGATTTAGTGGTTCCATTTATAAATCGACCGATGAATTTATGTCCGGAATTTCGATGATCTTAATATGTTAGTTTCGTTATTTGATGCAATTCTATTGGATCATAATTATGTCCGCGCAATTGTAATGTATGAAAATTTCATGTGTCCGAAATCTTTTTGTTTTTTGCGTCGTTTATTTGCGCTGACATTCTGAACTTGCTGTCTTTTCTTGCGATACTTTACCTTGTATTTTTTTGTGTTATTGCTGCCTTACTCGCGGAAACCTTGATTGATTTTGCTTGCGCCGGTTCTCCGTTTGAATATTTCTTCGCGAGTTTAGTCTTGTAATATTTCCAAATTTAATTTAGTGCCGTGTAGATTCTTGCGTACGTGCCCTTCTTAATTTTCGCGTTGTCGTTAATAGCATTAATATTCTGGTCCCGGAGTCGAGCCCAATTATAATTGAAGTTAGCTTAGCGTGTGAATTTTTGGTATTGTAGATTTTTTGCGTTTTGAATTTCGCGTTTTGATTTTTGGGCTGTCTAAAGCCACTGTCTCATTTCCGTGCGCCTCGCCGCGCGCATCGTCCCTTTGAGCGCGAGCGCGCGTTTCGTCGCCCAGGCCGGTACCGGATTGTGGGCCCGCCCGTGGCCATTTTGGGCAATTGTTAGAGTCAATATTTTTCGTTTTGGAATAAATAGGCCATTAATTTACTTCCGCCCATGGTTTGCTTTCTGAAAGGACCCGGCCCTCTCCGCGGTCGCTTGGGCGTACTGAGCTAGCCCGGTCTATTTTTCGTCGTCGGCGACGCTGCGTCTCGTCTCGTCTCGCTACCTTTAGTTCAAGTTACGTGTCTGGGACATTAAGATAATTTTGATTCTGTTAGTGTAGGGACCGACCCTTCGGGCCTTACGCTGGTGCGAACCCCGACGGATTGGGCCCGTGCGGTTCGGGTCCCGGATTGGCCCTTTGGAGGGCCTGGCGCCCAAATCTTTTGCTGCTGTTGAGCGAGAACGAGACGGAGACCCTATTTTATTAATTATTTATGTGTGATTTCCCTAGAGAGTCGGAACCTTAATTGCCAGAACCTTGTTTGGAGTTATAGGAGTAAAAATAACGTCACAATATATATATATATATGTTTACAAATCAGCACTTCTTAGGACCGATAAATAAATGCGTATACATTAGTATACATAACTCTACATTCTGAATCGAAGTTCAAATCCATAACTCGTTTTCTTTTGTATAGTTCGAAAAACATTACATGAAGAAAAATAACAATTTTATATGAAACCGCACCTTACGGGACCTCTTTGTTTATGTCAATCTGCATTTTCGGAGACGTAATATATAATATCTGCGGTTTCGCAGTATGGGCTCTTACTGGGTTGAATAATATCAGAGTATACACAATTAGTTTCTAATTTTTCTATTTAATTAGATGAAATTGAAAGTTTGCTGATTTTTACAAGCCCGTGATTTTGAGAGTGATTATGAGTATTGGAGTAGGCAGGGAGTATTACACGGGACAATATGTATTATAACATTTATAAACAAATCCGATCAAAGTTTTTAAAGGAATGAATCTCGTATTTGTGTCAAAAACAGTTTATTTCCACTTTGTATAAAAAATGGATTTAAAAAATATTTGTAATTGAAATGGGAAACAAGAGTATATCTGGCGAAGTTTCCTTATACCTAAAGTGCTTAGTGAGGAAATGGGAGATACGAATACTTGTGAGAACCTCAAACGTTACTTTGCGTTTCTGTTTGTGGATAATTTAAGGAAGAGCTGTAGTACAGTATTTTCGCAAATATGTTGGAAAGGGACAGTAATGAAATACTTCACTGCCGGAAAGATTGGGAATAATTATACTGTGGTACCCGTACATACGTGTACGCCGAAATGGTGGCATAAGTACCTGCGAGGACCACTCATTCTAATGTACACATACTTATGGGAACCACGTAAATTATATTGCACACTTGGTCGTGGATTGTTAAAGGTATGTTTATAGTTCAGTTTTCTTCCGAACATGTTCGAAGATATCAGTAGCTAAATAAATATAATATATGCAAATAAATGCGAGAATATGTCTGGCTGGAATCGAAATGTACGTATACGTCGGAATGGCCGATTCGATGTATAGATACTTACAGGGACCGGCATTCCAATGTACAGATAGTTACGAGAACCGGCCTTTTCAAGGTACACATACTTATGAGGACCAGCCAATTCAATGTACGCATACTTATGGGGATCAACCATTTCAATATACAAATACTTATGGGAACCAGTCGTTGCATTGTACAAATGTTTATGAAGGCCAATGATTTCAATACATAAAAACTTCTATGGACTAGTCACGTTTTTAGCTTTTTGTGCTTGTACATCGATAATTGGAATTAGCTGTTCTTATGAGGCCGCAGCGGCACTAAGTGGCAGAGCGGAGTTGACGAGAAGTGGGGGAAAGTCGTGCTGCGGGACATTGGAGGGGAAACTCGTGCGGAATTCCTAGCAGCATAGTATAGAGTCTCGCAAAAAAATCAAGAATGTTCTTTCTCGTCCTTTTTTCTGATGGAATTTATTACCTATGTAAGGAAAGTGATGTCAAGAAAAGCCAACGAGGTGTAAGTGTGAAATATTCAGATGGCAAACGATACGAAGCAGAAATCATTGACCAAAAAGGTTAAGTATCTATGATAGCATTTTTCAGGTTACCTTTCTATTCAGAATAATTCATTTAAGCTTAAAGTGGATAAACTTCATATTTTCAGTTTATGTTTTATGGAAACCTTTTAAACTTACTCTTATTACTATCCTTACATATTTACTTACATAACATTTAATTGCCGGAAACTTTCAGATTGAGTATTAAATTTTATAAGTGTTAGTTTATGATAGACTCATAAATTTGTCACAGAACGTAATTTTTTTTTAAATGATTTACAGCAAATTATGAGGAGTTACGGAAACTCAAAGCTACATTGGAAGATAAACATAAGTCTCAAAAAGTCTCAAAAAAAATTAATAAATCAGTACAGAATAATAAGCTTCCAAAAAATAGGAGCCTAAAACTCCGTTCCCGTGGTATGTAAAATTCTCACAATTGGACATTTCCTTTCCTTCAATTACATTTTTCAATTGCATTATTTAATTATTTACAGAAAATCATTTTGAAAATAATTAAGAAAGAATTTTTACAAATTCGGTCAATTAATATCCTTTGTGCATGTCTACAGTAAAATCAATCATTACGGAAACATAATTTGTTTTAATAAATTATTTATATTTGTCCACATTTACTTCTTTATTTGTATTTGTACTTGTTTATTTATGTATATTTATTTATTTATATTTGTACATATTTATTGGTTATAAATAATTTTTATCAGTGTAGGGGTAATTCATTTCTTATTGATATCTTTANATGACTTCGTTGTTATATTGTTCACGTTTCTTTTTATTCACATGTAAATCAGAAATTTCCTTGGTGAAATTTTCCTGTGAAAATGATCATATCCAAGCAGACGAAACCGAGAAACCTTTGAGAAACGACTATCTCCAGGAAAGTAGCACAAAGAAGTCTTCAGAAAATGATTACCGTGCAATGGAATGTCCAGGAAACACTGGTTCTGAAGAATCTTTAGATGTAAAAAATTCTACGGAGAGCAACGAACTGCGCGATATGCAATCAATGGCCGATTTTTACTGTCAAAATTCGGGCTCATCGAGTGATCATGAGTTTTGTGTAGTTGCAGACAATCTGATAAGTGTGGTACCACATCGCGAGTTGGGCTCAGAAGCAGAACCCAATTTTCCAGGCATGATAACAATAATAATAGCAGATAGTTGTCATTTAAAATTATTTTATTCATTGATAAAATAACTGAAGTGTTACCACACCTTTAAACATTTTTGTTCCGTACATCGCATATACTTGTTCTTAACTTCGTTTCATTTTCAGATATTGCGTTGCCTTTCATGGAATCATCTTGGAAAAGTTGCACCTTGGATGTGTGCTACCCTGATAAAACTGCATATAATTTACAAGAGTTATTTATTGTACCTCTAAGTGATTATATTAATAATGGTATTATTGATGATATCTCTATATGCGATTAGCTCCCTTTTCATAGTTTGCATGCGTTATGAAGGTCGTGAGCTAGGTTCATTATTTCAAGTAACAAAATATAGTAGGTTCATATTAACAAATTTGATGTAAATCATTTTTGTATGCGTTTGATGTGACAATTTAGATACAAAACGAACAAGGGATCAAACGACACTGAACACAGTATTAGAACCAGAATTTGATAATTCTGTGAATATCAATTCCAATTTGTCAGGGAGCTCTACTTCTAAACGGTAATCGGATATAACCACTGAATTGCTACTACACAACACATTATTAAAAACTATTAAGTTAATAAATGAATATAATATATTGAAACATTTGTCAGCGAGAATAATTTAATTTGTAGATACAACACAAACGATGATCTCACACCATTAATAGAATCCCAAATGTTTGAAATTGAAAAGGATAATGTAAACGTGATTCAGAAAGCAGATGTCAATAATGAAGTTAATTCTTTTGCATCAAAGACGGGTTCAGAAAATATACGAGAAGGTTAGAGAATACAATGCAATGATAAACGTCGAGGCATGACCCAGCATTCCAATTTTTCTTATTTTAGCTAAAGATGATGAATCTACCAGATGTTCGAATTCCAATAGCAGCAGCACTGACAAATCATATATTCCCGATTCCTCGTGTGCATCTGACGATTATATTGAGGCTAATGAAGAAGTTCAATCATCGCCGGGTGTCTTAAACGCAATTTCGCAAAATAATGGCAACCACTCCACAAAGAATTCGTCCGCTTTGGACTTATCAATAGAAGCATGCAATGTCGGGCATAGTGCGCCAGACAACGAAAAAATGTTTGTTAACAGCATACACTCAGGGATTAAAAAAGATTATTGCGTTTTTTGTAATACCGAACAAACTAAATTATATCGCCACCTAGCACGGCACCATGCCGATGAACACGAGGTCCAATCATTTATCGATCTTCCGAAAGGAACTAAGGAACGAAAAGATGTTATTAATAAGATTCGTAAACGAGGCCAGTATCATTTCAATATCAACAGAGAAATTAATACCGGCGAACTGAAAGTGATAAGACGTCCAAATAAAAATTGTTTTAAGAACGCAACCGATTATGCGACATGTAAATTATGCAAAGGCAGTTACTCAAAAACAACTCTTCATCGACACTACAGGATTTGTAGCAAGAGAGATAGTACAAGATGCAGAAATATTCTTTCGAGTGCCCGGAAATTAGAAGGCCGGATACATGCTCTCGCATGTAACACTCTTCGCACACGAGTGTTTCCGACGTTAACAGACGATCGTGTGACACGGGTTATTCGTTATGATGAACTTACAATTTCTTTTGCAAACAAACTCTGTAACAAGTACCAAGATCCACGGAATTATGACATGATTCGTCAGAAATTACGACAACTTGGCCGCTTTCTTCTTGAATTGAAAAGAATAAATGATAATATCGATGACCTTCAATCAGTCTTTTATCCGAAAAATTACGACTCGTGTATTACTGCTATCCAAAATTTAGCTGGCTTAAATGAATCAAGAACCGGCTTTAAGGTGCCATCGTTGGCGACTGCTCTCGGTACATTACTCAAACAAGTTGGTAAACTATTGGTATCTATGTGGATTCGCAAGCATAATAAACAAAAACAAGTTTTAACCGAAGATTTTCTAAAATTGTTAACCGAAGACTATTCGGCCGCGGTTGCTCGACCTGCAACGGAAAGTATGTTCCAAAAGAAAAGACAAACAAAGGTCGCTTTACCATCAAAAGCCGACATAGAAAAATTACATCAGTTTCTACGTACTAGACTCGAAACAGCTCAAAAATTATTACAGCAAAAATTCTCACTACAAGCTTGGTTTGCTCTGGCTGAAAGTAGTTTGATTTTGATACAGCTGTTTAATCGCCGCAGAGCGGGAGAAATAGAAAGAACATTGATTCAAGATTTTCAAAATCAGGAAAAAATTTGCGAAAAGACTGTTGGCGAAGCTTACAAAACATTTTCCGATGCAGATAAAAAAGCTGCACAAAAGTATGTTCGATTTGGAATTAGAGGTAAACTCGGGCGAACCGTACCGGTGTTATTGCATACTGAAACTCTTAAAGCTCTACAACTTCTTCTGAGTTACCGCCAACTTGCAAACGTAAGCTCCAAAAACCCTTACTTGTTTGGGATTCCTGGGACGTTAAAAGGTGATTATCGGTATCTTAGAGCATGCAACTTAATGCGAACATTTTCTGAAGAGTGTGGGGCAGAAAATCCACAATCACTTCGAGGGACCACATTACGGAAACACATAGCGACAATGTCCACGAACTTCAATTTGCAAGATGAACAAGTCTCCGATCTTGCGAATTTCATGGGTCATGCAGACAAAATTCATCGATCTCATTATAAGCAGCCTCTACTTAGTAGAGAGATACTCCACGTCTCGAAGGTCTTAGAGGCTGTTCAAGGCAGAAACAACTACGAATCTGACGAAAATGAAGGAGATATCGAAGAAACTTCGGAAAGTACATACTTTCCCATATTTGCTTTGCTCTTTACCTCGTATCTATTTCTCATTACTCAATTCGGCCTTTTTTTGACTTAGCCCAAGAATCAGAACAAGACCCTATTGTTATCTACCAGTCCAACTCATTCGAAGGCAACGTATGTAACAATATTTCATCCACATCAATGAAAGGCAATGAAAGCAATTCAAAAAATCCGCGAAAACGTTCAAGTAAGAAAATATTAAAATGAAATACAGTTAATTATATCAATTACTCTCTGTGTTCTATTTTACTTACAGCATCGCCGTTTGGGAAATGCACCCGTGTACGGTGGACTGCATCAGAGAAGGAAGTAATTATGACAGCTTTTAAAGAACATTTCTCCAATAAGACATTACCATCGCTGGCAGAAATTCAAAAACTAAAACTAGCACATCCAGGCGTTTTGAATCGAAATTCTGCCACCATAAAAACTTGGATGCATAATCAGCATAGAAGTGCAAACAAGAAATAATGAGTTACAGTGCTCAGAATATTTCAACAGTGATTACATAACAATAAAGAAGACAATGTTTACATATAGAGTTAACGTTTACGTTGTATTTTACGTTTATGCAACGAATATCTTGTACCTTAAAATAAATTTCAATTTTATCATATATGCAACATGCTTAAATTTCCCCACTTGTCCTTATATCTATTTCCTTTCTCAATTCATCTTCGTTTTCAATTACTACTTTTTCAACTTACTTATATATGACTATTTACATCTTATTCGACGCACATACCCTTAAAGTACGTTTTCACTTGGTGCACTCTTGCGTTTCTGCATGCTGCGGCCTTATAAGAACAGCTAATTCCAATTATCGATGTACAAGTACAAAAAGCTAAAAACGTGACTAGCCCATAGAAGTTTTTATGTATTGAAATCATTGGTTCTCATAAGCATTTGTACAATGCAACGATTGGTTCTCATAAGTATTAGTATATTGAAATGGTTGGTTCCCATAAGTATGCGTACATTGAATTGGCTGGTCCTCGTAAGGATGTGTACCTTGAAAAGGCCGGTCCTCGTAATTATCTGTACATTGGAATGCCGGTCCCTGTAAGTCTCTATACATTAAACCGGCCTTTCCGACGTTCAAGTACATTTCGTTTCCAGTCCATTATTGTCTCGAAATTAATTGCAAATAATATATTTATTTAGTTACTGACATTTTCGAACATACTCGGAAGAAGACTGAACCATAGACCGACCTTAAATTATCGACAAATAAGTGTGTAATGTAATTTACATGATTCTTAGAAGTATCTGTACATTGGAATGGCTGGTCCGCATATGTATTTATATATTAAACCGATCATTTTGCAGTATCCGTATTCATGGGCACGATACCATGATTTTTGTGCATTCATCCGTAATTGATATATGTAATTACTGCCACTATCTACGTTACATACAAAAATATTGAAATATAGCATACTGTTCTTCAATTATTCACAAGTGAGAACGCAAAGTAACCTACGTGGTACGTATAAGTTTCTGCACATTGAAATGCCTGCCGCATAATTGTCCGTACACCAACGAGTTGTTATACCGATATCGATTTTGCAAAATCGTAGTTTGTCGATGCAGAAAGAGAAAACCATGTTCCCTGAAATTTTAATTCGTTATGTCTGTGCGACGAATGTTTTGTACCAAATTTTATCGTCGCTGGATATAAACCAGGTTTAATCCAACGTCAGTTTTCCTTCTATCACATTACCAAATCGAGAGTTATCAAATTGTACCGGCATATGTAGACCAGGTTATTACGTACGTTTTTATCAATTTCGATTAACGTTTTACAGTATGATGTTGCATAAAAGCATAGGTATTTCAAGTTTATTCCTATATCTTCA
>NW_019395276.1:0-10475 GCF_000612105.2 Orussus abietinus | reverse complement strand
AAAAATTTCATATGTAGAGAATTACCCTTTCATTTTACCGTAATGCCTTTCAATGCCTCCCATTGGGGCTCTCGTCGGCAATGCAGAATTTCGCAACTCGAGTAACGACGTTTTACTTGACGAGTAGATCGTTACGCAAGAATTCGAGTAAATCTCGTTCGGTTCTCGAGAAGATCAAAAGCGGCGAACAACTTCCGCGTAGTCGCAGGTGCGAATCATGCGTGTCAATTGCGTAAATTCGATATTTACGCTCGCACCCGTGCAGCTCGACGTCGATGTCGATGCCATCGATCGATCGATAATTGCTCGATCGAGAATTTCGCATCAGTCGTGAGCTCCAATTTTTTTTTCCGTTTCAATATGGGTTAAAGTACTCCGACTTTTTTCCGTATCAATGTGGGTTAAGGTACTCCGATTTTTTTTTTTTTCCGTTTCAATGTGGGTTATGGGATATGAAAGTGTAATATGTACATAACAAAAAGTCAAAATATTGATAAAACTTTTCTCCACAGTGGGTGCACCGAATTATCTGAAACTTTAACACGTGATTATGGAGGCCCTAAGGAATAACGTAAAATTTCTTTTTTCGAAACAGATTTTCTACTTTTCTCGGACATACCCAAAAAAAGAGATTTTTTTCGAAAAATGAAATTTCACGGACAGCGCGTTCTTCCCTAGAGCCTCCATAATCACGTGTTAAAGTTTTAGATAATCGGTGCACCTAGTTTTAAGACGTCTTAAAAAATCTGTCGCTTGAGATATTTAGCAAAGACTATAAAAGAAGAAATATTTATAAATTATTCTGCGCTATTAGCGGGATTGGACAGAAAGAACAATGCGTCTCGAGGAAAGATTATCAGCGGGTTATCTCGGGCACAAAAACGTCGAATTTACATCTCGCCTCCAGAGACTCGATTCTCTATTTAATCTGGATTTTCTTCGCATACGAATGAATTCGCACAAAAAATTACGCAACGTGCGTAATTTTTGTTGTTGCGCAGGCGCGTCATCTGTCAACGTTTAAAAGTTATATATGAAACTATCAAATTTCGCCTGCAAATGTTTATACGGATAGATCCGCCTGAAAAATGTTGCATTGTTGCGAAGTCGCGTCATTAATTAACGTTTGAAAATCGCATATGACTTTGATCAAACGTTAATCAATGGCGCATTTTGCAACAATGGGAAACTTGTGAACAACTGTCAAATTCGCGAGCAAAAGTTGATCGGATGAATTCGAAAATTAAGTCCCTGAAATGTTCGATATTCGATGCGAAGTCGCGTAATTGGTCAACGTTTAAAGTCGTATACAAAACTGTCAAATTTCGCCCGCAATTGTTCATCCGGATTGTTTTTGCATACAAATGGATTCGTATGACAAATTTTGCATTGCTTCGAAGCCGCGTAATTGGTCAACATTTAAAAGTCATATACAAAACTGTAAAATTTTGCCCGGATTATTATCACATACGAATGGATTCGTATGAAAAACTTTGCATTGCCACGAAGCCGCGTAATTGATCAACGTTTAAAAGTCGTATACAAAACTGTCAAATTTCGCCCGCAAATGTTCATCCGGATTGTTTTCGCGTCCCAATGGATTCGCATGACAAATTTTGCACTGTTACGAAGTCGCATCATCGATCAAAGTTTAAAAGTCGTATACAAAACTGTCAAATTTCGCCCGCAATTGTTGATCTAATGAATTCGAAAATCGAATCCCTTGAATCCGAACGGGCGCATTTTTTCCTAGAAACTTTGAAAGCCGCGTTATTCAAATTGGCGGAAGACAAACGAGCCGAGTGGAAAGCCGAAAATCCCGCAGGTGTGTCGATATACCTGCCGGACAGTTTTCAACGACTCTGGCCGATAGATCGTTGACCTTGTCGACTGCAACGTCGAGAGATAACGACGACGAAATTAGGCCAACGAGTCGTATTCGAGATTTCTTTCGATGCCCACGACAGAGAAAGTCTGCGCGTACATATTTTCACGAGTCTTTAATGAAACCTCCTAAATCAACATTTCGGGGGTTGTGACAAAGAAACTCGATAGAGTTTCGAGCCAAATACATTTTTCGGCGAGATAAGAATTAGATCTAGTATTTTCAAATGAAAATTATAGATATAATATTTTAACATATTAAACATAATACAACATCGACGGGTTTTCTTTAAATGTTATTAACATCCATTACTAAGAAGTAACAGAAACGGCTTTGTCGATTTAAAAAAATCCCTAAACATCTCAAGCGACAGATTTTGTTAAAATGTTTCCTACATTTCATTCGAAGATATCTAAAATATTTCTTGAAAATCTCAACGACATACTTAATTTTAATCATTCATAGACAGGTATCAAAATTCTATTTTTTTTTATTTATAAGCATATAGTTAAATATATAAATATAAAGATGTAACTTAACGAACTCTCTGTACGATTTATGAGTTCGTCCTCATCTATGTTATTATTATTTAAAATACTTAAAATATAAAACACGTAAAAATAAAAGCCCAACCTAACCTCACTCTCCATACCCTTGCAGTGCTCTTGAATTGTTCTCCGATTGAATTTCAAAACCTCTTAATCGCTACCTCGATACTCGTTTAAAATTCTTCAGATAAAGTAGTTCCGGGCAGTAATTATTCGCTGGTGAACCGAAGCAAGGTTGGGTAATTCCCCATTTTTCGAGGTTTTTCACGTATATTACATAACAAAGAAGTTTATCGGAGAATATTGTAAAAGACCAGTAAATTACGTTTCCAATATGAAGAATGCTGCAGATGGACGATATACGACATCTGCTAGGTCAAAAGCGCCTTTTAGCACACATGTAAACACGGAAATATTTTAAGGAACAATGAATTAATTTGGCGCTTGTATTCAAAATTCTTTAGAATTTGACGTTTCCAATATGGCGGATCCCACGGATGCACGACATATGTATTCGCGAGGTTAACGTCTTTTAACGCACATATAAACACGTACAAATTGTTAAGAAATAATTAATTTGGCGTTTGTATTTAAATTCTTTCGACTTAACCCTGTTTAATATCAAATTTTCGATTGGATTTATCTTCTATTTAAAAAGAGAAGGGCGGAATGTTCTTTGCGCTCGCGTAGAAAACTAGGGACGTATTATACGTTGTAATATACGCGTAGAAAAGTACGTATATTGCACGACGTGTTATACTTACTCAACCCTGAACAAAAAGCGAAACGGACAAGTAAAGGGTAAGAACTAGCCTAACCTGTGGGAGCCGGCACCTTTTCGGGTTCCAACACGTCGGGCGTGTTGTGTGGCTTCTTCTCCATCGTGATTCCGTTTTCGGTGATCATGTTGCTGGACCGGACACCAAACCTCGCGTGCCGATTCGCCGGACGGTCCGATCGATGACGAACAGACTCCGTGGTACGAAAAGTCACGGCGAATCCTCGCTCGCGCGCGCACGTCCACCCCTGTTGGTGGTCACTCGGCTACTGGCGAGCGCGGCGCGCGTCGCGCGCCACTTAGCGTCGAGCCGCCGACCAATCGGCGCGCGGGACGTCCCGCCGGCTGCGCGCGCAGCGCGCGGAATCCCCTTTGAACTGACGAAGACCATCTAGACTGGAGTTTGAAAATTCTCGGTAACATACAATTGCAGAAAGTAACTGGGAAATATACCGTAAGTTACCGAGAATATCGAGAATCTATGAGAACGTTAATTTCATTTACTTACACTTTAGGTTTCTTAGTTTAAACAACATTTCTTTACAATTCACATTTTCAAATGTCATAAAATGTCATGAGTGTCAGGGCATTTTTTGTAGAATCCATGTTCATGTTGTAAAATTTGAAACGATTCGGTACACCCAGTTCAGCGAAAAGTTTCATGAACGATCGACCCCTCAGGTACCACTTTCATATCCCCTTAAGGTTCAAACGGGGATTGTTTATGAAACTTTTCTCCGAACTGGGTGTACCAAATCGTTTCAAACTTGACAACGTGAACATGAAGGCTATCGAGAAGGTTTTGACACCCATAAAATTTCAATTTTTAAAAAATTTGTTTATAGATATTTTCAAAATTTGTTATAAAAAATGAAATGTCATGAGTTTAAGGACCTTCCCTATGGCCTCTACGTTCACGTTGTAAAGTTTGAAACGATTCGGTACATCCAGTTCAGCAAAAAGTTTTATGGACGATCGATCCCTCAGATGCCACTTTCGCATCCCCTTAATTCGGCATTGTGCAACACGAAAATAGGGAAAGCACAGAAAGTTAATGAAAACCATTAGCCAATGATGCACGAAGAGAAGTTGGTTGCATAATGGGTATTCACTGCTTCCGAGTTCCACGATCGCATACCAATTAGGTGACCCTGAATAAACCTACACGATCGATCAATCGAGGAGTCGTTGTGCCTCGTGGAAGGCGAATTCTTCGTGACTAATTCTCCACAGAGCTGTATTTCGTAAGGATCGAGTATGCCGGGAACGTGTACACGAGTATAAATTTCAGGTACTTCATGATCCACGGCCGAATAACAATGGAGTAAGAATAAATAAGCTTACAGGACAAATTGATAGCACGTTTGTTGCTACTCGTAGATGACGAATCCTACGTAACAATTTCTGCGTAGAACTGTATTTCGTAAGAATTAAACGTACGATGAATAAATATATAAGTTCATGGTACTTCATGATCCATGCAATGTACAGTGAACGTTTGTATAAATGCAAGTTTGTACTACTTCATGATCCATGATTGAATAAAAAGCGTGAACCCTTTTGGTTTGTTATTCACTAGTATTCATTATCAGGTAAGGTTGCCTAAATTGAACTACTCGCTAAGAAATATGTTTTTCATATTTTAAACAATTTCTTTTCGTCAAGTTCGCAGTGGAAGGTTGCAACTTATATTAATACTTACGAATGAAAAATACGTGAAACGTAAATTGAAAAAAATAAACGCTGATGAGGGTCCATTTTGGGAACTCGGTCTCCGAAATTGGATCTCGAGACTCCTAAATTAAACCGCTGTTTGTTCAACGAACAGTTATCGGAAACGCAACGTTCTGCTTTCTTAAAAATATTGGCACATCGATAATGCACCCACACTTTGCATTTAAGATGCTGCGAAATCGTTTAAGCGTTATAATGTGAATACAGAGGCTATAAGGAAAGTCTTGAGGCCCACGAAATTTCAATTTTAAGATAATTTCTTTATGGCGATTTTCCAAATTTTTTATAAAAAATGAAATTCCGCGAGTTTCAGGACCTACCTTAGGGTCTCCTTGTTCATGTAGTAAAGTTTGAAACGATTCGGTACACCCAGTTCAGAGAAATGTTTCATGAACGATTGTCGCTTTCACATCCCCTTAAATATAATCTAATCAAATCTAACCTAACCTAAACAATAAAAAATTGTACGTGCTGTTATAAAAATTGTAATATAACGTAAGAAAATATAATATAAACGGCTAAACTTCCTCCTTTCGACCCTGAACACCTTTTTAGGAGTTGATCGAAGGTTTCATGAACGATTGTCGCCTTCACATCCCCTTAAATATAACCTAATCAAATCTAACCTAACCTAAACAATAAAAAATTGTACGTGCTGTTATAGAAAATATAATATAAACGGCTAAACTTCCTCCTTTCGACCCTGAACACCTTTTTAGGAGAAGTTGATCGAAGGTTCGTCACGACCCAAGGAAGGTGAGTCCTCGACGATCAATTCTGCGAAGAACTGTATCTTATAAGGTTGAAGGTGCCGGTTAATGTGTATGTAGATGTAAGTTCATGCATCGAAATACAATGAGGTGGCCCTGAATACGTTTCCAGGACGGATTGTCTGCGGTTTCGTCCTGCCACGAGGAAGACGAGTTCTCCTTACAAGGTTAAGGTGAAGTGAAACACATCAAGGAACTTGATCGATGTCGGTAAAAAAGATTCTTACAAATACCTACGTTGCCAACGTTTGTTTTTATATTAACAGCTGTGTCGAATTATGTTGGGTATTGTACTAAATGGCATACTCCATCTGTCGTTTCCGTACTATAATTATAAAGAAATCGAAGTAAAACTCCAGAAATCCTCTGGATTCATAGTTTCTGAGGCCGTAATAGACTGCAGAGGGACCCCTTGCGCCATCTATGGTTTTAGGGTCAATTAAATATTCTCTCCAAGACCTCGTGTTACCTTCGTTTAGCGTAGAAGCGCATAAGACATTTTTTTGCCTTTATCCCGTTCAAATGCGAGTTTATCGATTACCAGTGTTCTAAATTGTCGTACTATTGTGTGACCCTTTCGTTCGTCATATTAGAGCCTTCAATAATTGGACATCGATCGAAATATGAGAGCTCGACGCCATTTTGGTTCTAATTTGGACTAAGTTAAAAACTTTTTAAAAAATCCAAATTTTTAATGTATTAGGATAATTCCTAGACGCTCACGAGTTATGTGTCAATGTTTCAAGCTGTTAGATCCAATACGCTGAAAAAAAAAGTGTCTTATTCGAGTCGAGTGATTTAAGGGAGGTTTCACTTCACCTTAAAGGTACACTGTTAAAAAAATATTGAAATTTATCTTATATTTTTAAAATATTTCGTCAGTGTAATGCGGAATTAATCCTTTTTTTTTATATGAATAGGTGTTGGATTAAAGTCCCGAAAAGTGCTCCATCAGCCTCAAACGTTAGACGTTATCAGAGCACGTCGATCGGCCGAAGAATGTTCTCCAGACTTCGAGATAGCGCGCGAACATTGACATTAAAAAGCCAGAAATGAAAGGGATTGAAACACGTTTTTTCGATGTGGAGTACGAGTAATATTGTTTATATAAAAGAAAAGATGGCAAATTTAAATGGCGAACAGTGCCACGAATTGTAGGAGACGTTATCAGAGCACGTCGATCGGCCGAAGAATATTCTCCAATCAGGTGCGCAAACACTTATGCGATATAAAAGCATAATTAATGCTTCTTCGGGATGAAAAATCGTTGGACCAAAGTATGAAAAAAAGCGCCATCTGCTGGGAACTTAGTGAAACGCTTCCGCAGGACGTCGACTCGTCCGGAGAGTTTTCTCTCGACGTCTATGGACGTGAACGCAGTTACGCTAACGATCCGAGACAGAAAACGAGCAAAAGATGCGCATCGCGTGATCACCTTTTGCGCGTCTCGTGCGCAGGTTCGCCAAGTGACGTCATAATTGCAGACACGAGGGGCTGTTCTTCGGCGAGGGCCATAAACAATAGTTTCGACTTTGCGCCAGAGACGTCTTCTAGAGGTCGAAAATTCTCGGGACATTGAAAGGAAAAAATGACAGGCTCTTCAAAAGGAAATTTACTTCCATTATGTCAAACATGCGTCCTTGATAAGTTCTCTTAGTTGAGAAATATTTATCTAATTTTGGCGTTAAATATTCGGTGCCGTTCGCGCAGCTTTTTAAATGTATTGTAACATGTGCATTTTGTAAATATTCAGCAGACATTTGAAATATTTGAAAAACGTTTACTTTAGAATATTGTTTTTATAATATTTTTCACCCCGCTCTCCTCGTGACCCGTTTCCTGGCCGATTCAAAAGTGTCAATGATTCCCTAGCNTATTATTATCGTTACGTGTTAAAGTTTCAGACAGTTCTATCTAATACTTTGAAGAAAAAAAAGCGTCTTATTCGAGTCGGCTGATTTTCGGGGGGTTTGCTTCACCTTAAGGGGAAAAAAAAATTATTATTATTATCGTTACGTGTCAAAGTTTCAGACAGTTCTATCTAATACTTTGAGAAAAAAAAAAGTGTTATTCGAGTCGGCTGATTTTCGGGGGGTTTCGCTTCACCTTAAGGAAAAAAAAAAAAGAATTATTATTATTATCATCGTTTCCACCGATTTCCTCGTGAAGAAGTTTCGGAAGCACGAGCCAAGGACGAGCTCGTCGAGGGACCGAGGATAGCGAGAATTCCGCAAACGGGCGGCAGGTACGCGGAAGTCGTTCCGCACAGTTCCCTTTGTCGCCGAGGCTATTCGAGGGGCCGAGCCCAATTACGTAACGATTAACTTTGTCACGGCAGTGTCGATGCTCGTTCGCTAACGCCACCTGGCTCTGGACCGGCTTGCGTAATCCGGCATCGCGTGTAACGTGTCTCTCACCTGCGGGATATCCACGCCTCTCCGACGACTGGGGCAGTTCTCCGTTCGTCGCCCACGTGTCCGTTTCTCTACCCTTGCGGCGGTTTTATTCAACTTTTCTCCAAACCTAATCATTTGAAACTTCGTCGCGAGATCATGGTGATGCGAGAGCGACCTGGGTGTACCGAATCGATTCAAACTTTACAATGTGGAGGGTATAAGGAAGGTTCTGAAAGTCACGAAATTTCAATTTTCCTTTAAATCCGTTTACACGTATTCTTAACATTTTGTATAGGAAATGAAATTTAATGAGGGTCGGGATCCCCTTAAGGGGATACGAAAGCGGCATCTGAAGGGCCAATCACTCATGAAACTTTTCCACGAACTGGATATACCGAATCGTTTCAAACATTGATCGTGACAAACGTGAATATGGAAGTTGTAATGAAATTTCAATATTTTTTTAAATTTCTTTACAGTTATTTCTTAAATTTTGTATAAGAAATGAAATTTCACGGGTGTCGGGACTTTCATTATAAACTTCATATTCACGTTGTAAAATTTGAAACGATTCAGTGTACCCTGTTTGGAGAAAAGTTTCATAAACGATTGACTTCTCGGATGCCGCTTTCACATAGCCTTAAGGTGACGAAATAAATGATTAAAATCGCTCGTTTCCGTGTAAGATACTACTCCCTCCCTAACTGGCGCCAAGACATGCGAGAATATCAACAGGTCGAGCATAATAAATTTAATAATCGTCAATAATTACAAAAAACTATTTTTGGGAGAAGATTCAATCATCAACAGAATTATTCACAACGGTTAATAATATCTGGGCATGTAAAATATATAACGATATATCGGTTACCTCAACGATAATAAAGTGACATTTTACTAGATACAAATAGTAATAAAGTTTTATTATTCTTCATCGTAAAGTATAGTGAATAGAAAGGTAAAAAAAATATAGTAACCGTTCCTAGATTTCCGAGTCCTTTTTGAATAATGAAAACTAGTTGGAAAAAAAAACGGTTAATCTAACTAGATTTATCTCTTAGTGTATCACCGTTTTACATATGCACATAAAACCGGCTTCGAAAAGGACGGAATGTTACCATTCTCCATTTCACACACGGTTACGGTTTCACTGTCGGCAAATTATCTATCGCATACATTCCACTTATTAAGATGATATGAAAGGCTCATTCTATATACATAAAACGTGAAAATACTTATAAAACGTTTTTTCAAATTGGGTGCACCAAATAACTAGAAACTTCGGCACGTAATTAGGAAGGCCCTAAGAAAAACGGTAATCGTGAATTTAATTAAAAAAAATTTTNATTAAAATTAAATATGTCATTGAGATTTTCAAGAAATATTTTAGATATTTTCAAATGAAATCTACGAGACGTTTAAACAATTTTTTGGCGCTTTAGATATTTAGCAAGGATTACAAAAAAATATTTATAAATTATTCTGTGCGCCTAGGAAATGTTATTCGGCATGTGTTCATCGTGAAATTTCTGTCAAAGGACGAATGAAATCTACTAGACGTCTTAAATGAAATCTACGAGACATTATAAAAAAATGTGTCGCTTGAGATACTTGGCAAAGATTACAAAAAAATGTTTAGAAATTATTCTGTGCTCCCAGGGAAGATGTTCATCTTCAATTTGAGACTTATGAACATTCTTCGGTAATTGCTCGAGGTGAATCCCAGATGTATATTGCATGCGTGCAATTGCATCGATGTCCGATTCAGTGATTAAGTCATTACGAAACAAAATATACAGGCTTGAAAGCAATTTTCGAGAAAAAGGGGAGATCGGGTTGACGATTGAATTACCATTGTACGAGGAGCGAATCCGGGGGTAATCGATTACGCAAAGATCAAGCATGTAATGGCGGCAAATTAAATCTGAGAATTAATTCTCGGATCGCCGGTATGTCCCAGAATAATTGCTGCTTCTGCATTGAACACAGTCGATGGAATAATACTGGTATCCTTCTCAAAACGGATGAAAATTGCAATTTGCATTGTTTTCGACGTCCAATTAAACCTCCATTGCATGATTTTCTTAATCAATTTTTGGGTGAAAAAATATCTGAGAAATCATGATCACGAACTACTATATTAAATATATTTAAATTGGATCGGTTTGGTTTATTCATTGATTGTTCTTAATTTTTAGGTTTGTAGTCACGTGGCAACATAAAGAAATTTTCGAAAATGCAATGTATCGAATTTCCATGCAAAGTGGAATAATGAGTAATTGAAATTGTCGCCATTTTGTGGCAGCGATTTTATCTCAGCACTTATCCTAGTATCATAGAATAATTTCTAAATATTTCTTTGTA
>NW_019395275.1:0-13388 GCF_000612105.2 Orussus abietinus | reverse complement strand
TAATTATAATAAAATTATTTCTTTCCGTGTATTGACATTAAAGGCGTAACTAATTATTGCGTAAATTACAATGGAAATTTTTTACAATTCTTTCCAATGATACCTTCTCCTCACTTTCGCACATAAAAAATGTGAAATTTCATGTTTATTTAGTAAATACTTTTTAAAATGCATGAGGTTTAATCAAATTTATATTTGGAATTCAGGAGAAAACAATACATTTGAAACCAATCTCAAATATTGGAATTCAACTACTTAATCTCTCGGGTAAATAAAGTGGAATTGATTTAAATTTGAACTTATAAACTTATATTCCAAAAAAAGAATTCAAGGCAATTAAATATACAAATTTTTTAAAGGAATTGGAAGGAATTAGGCATTCCTATAATGTATTCCTGTGAACGGAATACGAAACAATTTAATATCAACATTTCTTACCGGACTAGAAGGAATTAAACAAAGCAGAAATATATTCCTCTTTTCGGAATTGCACAAAAATCAGAATACAAAAGGAGAATAGATTATAATTGATTCACAGAAAATATATTCCTGTTGTGGGAATTGGACCTGGAGAGAAAAATCAGGTATTAAATAGAATAGAAAAATCATCACTTTTACGTTGAAACTATGAGACATTGAATCCTATTGTATTCAAGCCTTTTTACCGGGATATTCTCAAAAGATCACTACATACTAGCTATGAACAAATAGATTAGAAATTGAGCAACTACTCACAATTTTTGTCTACTAATGCCCCCCTTTTTACCATTATGCAAATTACATAACATTATCAACTTACCTGAAAACTCCCAGTAGCGTGAAAACGTAAACAACATAGTAGCTGAAGTTCAGGTGCAATCGGAAGACTCCTTGCAGAATTTTTAATTAATCGTTCCCTAACCAAAGGTAATAATATATTCCTGATTGTATTCTTCCCAAATCGATACCGCTTTTTAAATTCTAAGTCACTCCAAACCTCAAATGGACATTGCACATCGCGTACGTATCTTTTTGGTATTCTAGCAAACCGGAAAACGTAATCTATGAAATCTTCATAGCCTTCGTAGTAATCGTCAATGTCTCGGAATGCATCCATTATTCAGGTTATATCCAGCTTGAGCAACCTTCAAAGGTGATTTGACAATTGCACGATTTGAAATGAGGTTCAATCTCCGATCGATATATAAGCGACGTTTATGAATAAAGAGAATTGTGATCCAGGCTTGAGAATCAATTATGAATACATAAATCACGATCATGTCTCAAGCTTCGCTTGACCAAACCATGTTCAGCGAAGACGTGTTTAAATCTAGCTCACAATTCAGTATAAATAAGCATGGCGGTTTGAGAAAGGCTCAAAACTTAGTTCAAAAGCTGAGCTACGACTATGAATACGGGCCTCGGATGAATTCAACACAAACAGTTACCCAGCTTTGCATTTATGAAAAACTAGCTTAAAAAAGACTTATCATATTTACGGGTACTCATTCGATGTTCATTTATTCAAGGAATTCGAAAAAAGGTGTAGAATGTAAATGTATACGGGACATTATAACATAATTCAGTTTCCATGTCCAAAAGTGCATGCAATAAAAATTTTCCTTCGGCGTTTAACTGTTTAAATATTAAGATGTAATTTTTTGTTAAGCTAAGATAATATCCATACTTCAAAATCAGGGACACTTCGGAATAATATTGAAATACTTTTCCTTAATTGTGTTTGTTTAGAAACATTTTTTTTTGGGACGTCCATTCTGCTGTTTGGGCGATTCAAATTCCGCGCTACTCCCGTCGCTCGTATTCAGCGCCGCCGGTGGGGACAGCAATAGAGTTCGAAAATTCTCGGTAACATTAAATTGGAGAAGGTAACTGTGAAACATACCGTAAGTTACCGGGAACATTGAGAATTTAAGAGAACGTTAATTTTGTTATTTATACTTTAGGTTTCTTCGTTTAAATAACTTTTTTTTTCGGTCAACTTCAAAGTTCAAGCTACAGAGTAATAATTACTATTAGAAAATATTGATTATAGGGTCGTATTTCCCTCCAGCTAAAAATATTCACGTATCTACAACTTCACGGAAAATTCCATGCGATTTGTTTCAAACGAACTGATATTTCATTCTGCGACGAAGCGAATGGGAGGTTGTGATTGGCTACGGAGAACGTACAACGGAAATTCCCCTCTACGATGTTTCTCTATAGCTAATCGAAACCTCTCGTTCGCTCTGTTGAAAAATTCAAATTCTCATAATTTCTCGATTAAAAAGGCTTTGGAGAAATTACCGATAAGTTATCGGGAATTTCTCTTCGTTTCTGACGTAACTTACTGGATTTAGAACTTTAGTCCAGTGTATTGTAAGCACTGACTGCTAATATAATTAATATAATTATTATACTTATATTAGTAGTCAGTGTTATAAGAAGGTTAGGTTACACAACACTGGATGCCGCCATATTATGATCAGTCCATTCAGCAGAAAAACATGTTCCCAACTAATCGGTAACTGCTTTTCTCTTCCGAATGTACCCATTGAAAACCTTAGCAACTACTCTCTGTTGAAACTTAATGTTGTGAACATTAGCGCCGTAGATCGGAACTATTTCGGCATCTATTCATTTCAAACAAGAGTTGGACTTCTAAAGTATGTCTGAATCATGTTCTATGGTCTCAATTTATCGCTCATAGCGGCGGTTGGTGGAGGTTTCAGACAAACAGTTCGTAACGAAGAAACTGCCGCTTTTTAAGGATTCGGTGATAAACTGGTTGGCCAGGCCATTGTTTACAAGTGGTTGCACATTTTCTGTTGAGTTCGACGTAGCGAAAGCGTCAAAAATAAAAATTATGTAAAAGGCGGCAGCAGCAGCAGCATACCACATAACCTATAAAATACAACCGCCTCGTAAGCGGGATAACGAGTTTAATACTGGTAAGTTAAAAGTTTATGTTATTACTCTAGAAACGCTTTTTCAGTTTTTCAGATATGATATTTTCCCATTATGATCAACATTTTTCTCGGAATAAATAATTAGTCTTTCTTGTCAGATTGTAGAATAACTATTTTGCAGGCTTCAAATATTTGTGCCAATTCAGTAATCAGATGGAGTTTATACATTTATTTATTGTTTAAAGTGTACTTAGACATACTGACAGCATCATTCTTTTTTTTTATATTCGACTTCTGGACTTTTTTTGAAGAGACTGCAAAGAAGAATCCATATTTTATATTTCTTCCAGTTTGTTTCAGCAAAACGCAGAAGAGTCCATATTTTTTATCGATATATTCAATATTTTCATAAATTATTGAGGTAATTAATTTCTAGGAAAATGGCTCCCAACAAAAAGAGTGATTTGGATAAACAATCTTGGGCTTGGGTAGAAATTGTAGAACCAGATCAAGTTGAAAGAATTCATCTGGAGACTGCTTATAGGATCGGTCTGAAAAACTGTAAAAATTGCAAGTAAGATTAATATCGAAATATACCTAGATAATATCAAAACAAAGGTGGTATAAGGATTGAAAACAAGAAATTATTTTAGACGAAACTGTGCAAACAACCCACAGTGTCTGACAGGCTTAGGTGAAGAGAAGTATTTAAAATCCCAACCAGCAAAAGTGGCATCGTTAGAAAGCTCTCTTGTGGAACTACGCGATCCTACGCAATACGTTGGGCTACAAAATTTAGGTGCCACGTGTTACGTTAATAGTCTCATACAAGTCTGGTTTCACAACGAAGATATGAGGTACTATGATCAGATATACCATTCATTAAAACAATATAAAGCCAAATCAACAAAATTGTATTTAGCAATTATTAATGATTTTTCATTTATAGAAAAATAATTTACAAGTGGAACCTCATGGAAGATCCCGAAGAGCAAGAAGCACTCAGAGTTTCCGAGAAAACTGGAGAGCCTTACCATCCTGTTACAGCAGTGGGACAACTACAGTATATTTTTGCTATGATGCAATTTGGAAATAGACGTCTTCTAGATCCAACTAATTTAGCTATTGCACTCTCTCTGGATACCACCACCCAGCAAGATGCACAGGAATTCTCAAAATTGCTTCTCTGCCACATTGAGGGAAAACTGCAGCAGCATTTGGAACTAAAGGAAACACTGCAAAAACTTAGTCAGGGGAAATACAGTTACGTAAATTGGTAAGAATTGTGATTATTTCACTGTTTCTTATTAGTTAATACATCTCATTCTGATATGGTAAAAACTTATTTAATTTGAATTTTAGTTGTACAACATGTGGTACTGAATATTCAACTTCTACCACATTTTATGAACTAGATCTTCAACTCGCTCCAACTTTAAAAGAAGCAATTGAAAAGTACCTTACTGAGGAAAAGCTGACAGGAGCAAATCAGTATCTTTGTGCCACATGTAACGATAAAAAAGATGCAAGAAGGTTTATCCGTTTGGACTCTCTTCCAGAGTCTTTAAATATTCAACTTCTAAGATTTGTTTTCAATAGGTTAATTATATTTTTTAATTAACAATATTTTCTAAATCAAGTGCAACACGATTTAGGATATTTTTACTTACAGACCTAATATGTTTTAGGGAGTCGGGTCAAAAAAAGAAGTTAAATTCATTTATCCAGTTTCCAGAAGATCTAGATATGTCTCAGTACCTCAGATGCTCGCCACAAACCCATCTCTACAGTTTAGTAGCCGTATTGAGTCATAAAGGACCATCGGCTCATTCTGGACATTACATCGCTAATATATGCAGTGCTGATGGAGAGTGGTATCAGTTTAGTGATGACAAGGTTGAAAAGATGCAGAATAAACGAATAGAAGATGGCATCACTGGTAAGTTGAAAGGAACTAGATAGGAAATAATTGAAAGTATATTTTCATATCTTTAACACAGCTTACGTTTTTCTTATTGACGTTAGAAACAACAAAAAATGTCAAAAGAGGCAGAGTACCGAAAGGATTTTTGTCATCTAACACTGCGTATATGTTGGTATATAAAAGACTACCTTTTGATGCAAAAGTCGCTGCATCAAGGAAAGGAAAAGTGAAAAAATCTGACACGGAAGGAAATGGTAATGGGAGCACTCAGTTAGAAAAGATATCGACTTTGGGAAACTTCAGTCCTGTGGAGATAACAGAGGATGGAAAGCGAAAGAGTCCTGATCAAAATTCTTCTAAAGTCATTGAATGCTCCAGCCCGGAGAAAAAGTCAAAAATGGATATGGAAAAGATGGAAACAGATGTCAGTCCAGTTCCTAATTCTATCCAGGGTCCTTCAGTGATCGAGCCACCAATAGTTGACGAGGCAGAGAGTCAGACGGTGGACACCAGTGAGATTTCTGTTCCTGGACATGCTAAAATGGAGGAACGCCACAAAAAGGTTATCACTGAGAGTTCGGGAATTGATTACAGTACAATGAATGGAGAAACACATCGAACAATGAGCTGTGGCCAACGAGACTTCCTGGAAGAGGTTATAAACGTTTTATTCTTTTTTTTTTATGTACAGTTGCTGAAATACACGAAGGAAGTAATTTTAATAATTATCTGTATGAAATCCAAATAGATGGAGTTTGAGAGGTGGCAAGTTAATGGTACCATGAGGGAACTAGTGCGACAGGAAAATGTAAAACACGAGTTGAGTTTACTGGCTGTTCAGCAAGAGAAGGTATTGCAAGATTTAATTGCATTTATAAATTTGAAGAGGTTTTTGTAAGATCATAATTTCCTTTATTTCGTTAATCCGTTAATTTATTATTTATTTTAACGGATTGTTTTGTGTACAGCAAAAGGAAATAGAAGATCAAAACGAGAAGAGACAATTAGTTATAGACTTTTACAATGCAGTGGCTAGTGCCACATCCTGGGTTGAGTACCATTGGATACCGACGGACTGGATAGCAAAATGGTTGAGTTCCCAATCTTCTACGGAAGGGGTTCCACCAATTGATAATTCTACCTTGCTATGTCCTCACTATCGTCTCGATCCATTGAAAGTAAATCGCGCTAAATGTGTTCCTGTGCAAGCTGCAGAGTTACTCTATGGGAAGTACAGGGGTGGACCAAAGTTGGATCAAAATTCTCTGTGTGAGAACTGTGTGAAGAGAAGGTGTAAAATGTTAAGATTCAAAATGGCTCTGGAAAAAGACTACAAAGAGGTCGGAGATTTGGTACGAAATTTCAAAGATCAGTAAGTGAACCACATTTCTTGCTTCCGATTATCAAAAAGGTTTTCAAAAAGTGCTCTTTGTTCAATATTTGTAAAATGTACTGAAAACAAATATTTGTCTGAGGAGTTAATTCGAGGTCTTTAAGGTAATGGTGACATGGAATTCAATCATTTTCAACTCGTCAAATTTTGTTCTCAGACGATTGGAGACAGGTTACATCATTGGTGCGGATTCTTTGAGATCGTGGCGAAGGCTCGCCACGGAAAAATTCACCGAGTATTTGGAACATCATG
The DNA here is from genome assembly GCF_000612105.2 of Orussus abietinus. Classification (NCBI taxonomy): domain Eukaryota; kingdom Metazoa; phylum Arthropoda; class Insecta; order Hymenoptera; family Orussidae; genus Orussus; species Orussus abietinus. Next base: position 6,931 of record NW_019395275.1, on the reverse strand, counting down.
CACAAGATGATGAATTTCCAGAGCACCAGGAAGAATCCAATAGTCGAAACGATAGTTCAAAAGAAGTGGAGGAATCCGAAGAGAATGAAGTCGTAATTAATTTTAACGAGGACCTGCTCTGCGAGCATTATTCACTGAAAAGTCCAGATTCCAGCCGGAAAGTCGTTCCTCGAGAAGTTTGGCATATTTTGAAGAAATATTTTCCTGACTCAAAGGAGTATCCTGCAGACACTCCTGCCTGTTCGGTCTGCGAGGTGAGTTTCTGCATATCTCATAATTCCTATACTCTTAACGGCGTTCACCACCAAAGTGGGGACGATGACTTCCACCGCTAGATGGCATTAGCATCGAATTCGGTGGGAGGTAACCAAAACGTACTTTCTCGNGCTATCCGTCCCAACGTCTCTACGGGCAGGTTCGGCAGAGTCCTCTCCATGTAGGGCCTCGAGCTTTGGACTGAACGAAATCGGGAATATCTTAGATGTACCCTTACATCTTTCCCTTTCTGTTTCTTTCGTCCTTCGTTTGGTACTTACTGTTCATTCTTCTGGCGATTTTTATTATTCATTTCTAACTGGTTTCATTTGCCGTTATAGATGAAAATACAAAGAGACCTGCAGAATCTGTGGAGAATCCACCAAAACGGGCATGCCAAGAGGTTGGACATAAGTCTGATAATGAGGAAAACTTTTTAAATCCTACGCAGTTTGCACCCGTTCAAAATGTTTCCGTCCGTGGGCAATCTACCTCAAGATGAAGGCGTTTCGTTAATTCCTCTCGTTCACCATCTTCATCTGATCCAAAATTAAATGCGATTCAAAAGGAATCTAATGCCCGTTTAAAAAGATTAACCCAACTTAATATGCAAGAAGTAGAATTACACGCATTATGTATACAAGCCGAACGTTATAGAGTTGACGCAGAACGTCGGCGTGCAGAGAACGAGGAAATAAAAACAGAAATAAACAAATGTAAAAAAAAGAAAAGCTGAGTTAGAATTAAAAATTGTAGAACTGCAATACTTAAAATGGCAAAATGATGTTAATTTAACTAAAGATATATAAGAATAAATCGTTATGAAAAATTACAACAATGATGTTCGAGAAAATAATTTTTAATATTTTTATCGTGTGATTTAACTGATGTTACTCCCGTTCAATCGCTAAAAAATTGATTAATCAATGCTTGTCGAGCGGCAATGCCTTCAAGTAGTTGTTCAGGGATACGATTATCAGGCTGTTGTTCTTGTGGAATTTCAAATTCATCATCTTTCGGCATTACATCATTAACTTCTATACTGATATTATGTAGTACTGCATAAGCCACAATGATGTAGCGTACAGTTTGAAGGCTGTTGCCTGGGCCTCTTCTCAGGCATGGAAACCTTCTTTTCCAAATTCAGAAAGTTCTTTCGATAACATTTCGAGCTTTTCGATGCGCTCTATTATATAATTCTTCTGCCCTATTATGCGGATTTAATACCGGAGTGAAAACAAATCTTGATGACGGGTATGCAGAATCCGCCAACNGTTCGTGTTGAAATTTCTTCATTATCAGATCTATCTGCAGGGTCTAATTCACTTTCGGTTTTGAAATCACGAATATATCGTACTATTTTTTTGCCAAGAGTTATATAACGATCACTATCACTAGCACTTGATTCACTTTCAGATAGAAAACCAGCTCTTCTTTTTCTAGGAGCTGTATGATGAAGATCTTCATCTTCACTACTCGAAAATTCAATCCTATTAGCTTGATTCTCTATTTCATATAGTTCAGTATCGGATGCACCGGATTCGATATCTGACTGGTTTCCTCTTATTTGGGTCATTTTTTTTCGCAATTCAAGATCTCTTACATTTTTTGTCATAATAGCAACCCTTATCTAAAACTGAAATATTTATTTACATCTACGTAAATACATCTTATAAATAAATTCTGAAATTTCCTTGGTGCGCAAAAATTCTTCAAAAATAATTTATAAAATTTATTTTTTTTTTGTGTTACTAAAAATGCATTATTCTCTCCGATGCCATAAATCGAAATGGAAGAACACAAAGAATTTTTTACCAGAGCTTTCATAAAAGCCTTCAACAAAAAAGACTTGCAACAAATAATATCACAATATTGAATGTGCAAGTTTGCAATAGATATCTAACTAGTAAATTGACAAGTGTGAACATGAAAACTGCCATAAATCGAAATGGAAGAACACAAAGAATTTTTTACCAGAGCTTTCATATAAGCCTTCAACAAAAAAGACTTGCAACAAATAATATCACAATATTGAATGTGCAAGTTTGCAATAGATATCTAACTAGTAAATTGACAAGTGTGAACATGAAAACTATCGAATCAGATTGTTTACAAAGAATTTCTATGGACAAGAAATAAGTTACATGTGTGTAAAACGACCAACTTTAACCCTAGAACTAGCGGCGGATTTTTTTTTGTATAGGATGGGCCATTTAAAACCAGTCATTTTGACTGGTCTTGGTAGTTCTAGTGTTAAAAATATTTAACCCTTTGGGGACGGAGCTCTTTTGACATACGGGCGAAATTCATGAATACGTGCAGGCAATATTGGACCAAACGTCGGACGCATATATGTGGCGGTAGCCCGCAAAGGGTTAAGATGAAGTGAAACCCCCTTCAAATCAGTCGATTTGAATACAACACTTTTTTTTAAGGGTATTAGACCAAACTGTCCGAAACTTTGACACGTCACTCCTGATCGTCTAAGAATTGTCCTGACACATTTAAAATTTGGATTTTTTAACAAAATTTTTGAACTCAGCCCAGACCAGAACCAAAATGGCGTCGAGCTCTCATATTTCGATCAATATACAATTATCGAAGGCTCTGATATGAGAATCGAAAGGATCAGGACAATTTCACGACAATTTAGAACACTCTGGTAATCGATAAACTCGCATTTGAACAGGATAAGGGCAAAAAAGTGTTGTATGCGCTTCTATGCTAAAACGATGGGAATACGGGGTCTCGGAGTGACAATTTAATTGACCTGGAAATCACAGATGGCGCAGGGGGTCCCTCTGCAGTCAATTAGGGCCCCAGAAAGCATGAATCCAGAGGATTTCTGGAGTTTTACTTAGATTTCTTTATAATTATTGTATGAAAACGACAGGTGGAGTATGCCATTTGGTACAATACCCAATATAATTCGACCCAGCTGTCAATATAAAAACGAACGTCGGCAACGGAGGCATTTAGAAAAATCTTCTTTATCGACGTTGATCAAGTTCCTCGCCGTGTTTCACTTCACCTTAATGAGTCCATCAAAATAGGTATAGCACATATGGATTTTTAGAACTAAGGAGTAGGGAGAGGAAGGAATTAGCATTTGTATACATTTCATAATTTTATTAAAAACCAACATATGTTTTAAAAATAAATTATTTAAGTTTTTCTGTATATATAACAATAAAATCGTAAATGAGTCAAATTGACTCGTTCCGGCAATCTAGTGTTAAGGGGCCAGGAAAGATGATTATTGAATCGGGACGCCATAGCTGAGAAAATTGCGTGAAATTTCGTGGGGAGTATTCTGCGAAACGAATATTTGCCAAGGAAAACCCAAAACACGAGGAAACTTGATATCTACGAAATGTGACGGCTGGTCATTTCTTGACGGATCGTGCAGTAGGAATCGGGATTTCATTCTCCACAAGAGCCAGTAATAAACTTACGATTTCAAAGCAATAATCCGTCAATTTCACTGTTGCGGACCGCATACTTTATGCATTTCCGACTTTTGAAATACGTCAGGCGTCAGTTTCGCGTTTTGGGCTTGAGGTATCAACCATTAAGGTGAAGTGAAACACCCTTCAAATCAGTCGATTCGAATACAACACTTTTTTTTAACGGCGTTCACCACCAAAGTGGGGACGATGACTTCCACCGCTAGATGGCATTAGCATCGAATTCGGTGGGAGGTAACCAAAACGTACTTTCTCGCTCGGATGAGGGAGACGCGACGCATAATGGGCAGTGTTTAGCAACGGGCGAAAAATGTGTGCGTATTTTGCACGTATACAACTCACACAACGGCTAGACGCCTCTGGACTAGGCGCCGAAACGTGTGTGACCCCCGGCCGCCCGCACACGCCAGTTGGACGCTCCGCCTAGAGTCGGCAACGGTTGCTAAGGAATGCCCAAATTCCTCGCGAGAAACTCGAAAATCCTGAAAAAGGTGTTCCACGGGGACAACGATTTCGAGCGTATTTCTCAACCGATCGAGCTCAACGAGTGTTCGTTTTAAAGATAAAACGTTGACGTGTGTTTATACGGGAGCGATTTTCGATCGAGCACCTCCTTCCTAGGTAAAAGGGCATTGAAATTATGTCGTTGCACTTTGTTATATGAAAATGACCACATATCGAAAATCGCTCCCATATAAACGCAGGTCAACGTTTCATCTTCGATATGAGAAATCGTTAAGCTTGATCGGTTTAGAAATACGTTCGAAATCGTTGTCCCCGTGAGGCCCTGCAAAATCGCTGGAGTGGTGAGCGCCCTTAAGGGTATTAGACCAAACTGTCCGAAACTTTGACGCATCACTCCTGATCATCTAAGAATTGTCCTGACACATTCAAAATTTGGATTTTTGTAAACAATTTTTTAACCCAGCCCAAACCAGAACCAAAATGGCGTCGAGCTCTCATATTTCGATCAATATACAATTATCGAAGGCTCTGATATGAGAATCGAAAGGATCAGGACAATTTCACGACAATTTAGAACACTCTGGTAATCGATAAACTCGCATTTGAACAGGATAAGGGCAAAAAAGTGTTGTATGCGCTTCTATGCTAAAACGATGGGAATACGGGGTCTCGGAGTGACAATTTAATTGACCTGGAAATCACAGATGGCGCAGGGTGTCCCACTGCAGGCAATTAGGGCCCCAGAAAGCTTGAATCCAGAGGATTTCTGAAGTTTTACTTCGATTTCTTGATATTTATTATACGGAAACGACAGATGTAGTATGCCATTTGGTACAATATTCGATGTAATTCGACCCAGCTGTCAATATAAAAACGAACGTCGGCAACGTAGGTATTTAGAAAAATCTTCTTTATCGACATTGATCAAGTTCCTCGACGTGTTTCACTTCACCTTAAATAGCAGAAAACTATTTTGCTAGTAGGACTGTTATGACTGCCAATCACTTTTTCAAATGTTGTACAATTTAATATTGAAAAGAAAAAACGTAAATCCGTACTTTACTGAAAATTCATATATATTTGCATTCTGCATGTAAATGGTTTTACAATTATGAATTGCCAATTACACAATAACACTGCTGGCGTTCCAGGATTGGTAATGTAACACCGGTAGTCAGTAGTGTCAACCATCTGTATTATTGGACCGTATCGAATTTCATATTTTACGCAGATGATGTAAAAGTCACTAAAGACTTTGGGTCTAGCTCCCTGATCTACGTCAAAGAATTCAGAATCCCATAGAAGCCCAGATCCTATGTTAGCGCTTGATACTCTAAAAGTTGGCTAACAAACCAGAAGTGGGGGTAAAAAAGAGATCGCACGTGTTAGCCAACGATATCTCACGTACGGAAGGAAGAGAGACGCATATAGAAAGGCGAGTATTGCGTGTAAGATAAAGAAAGAATGCAATCGCTATATATTGCCATAAGATTAAGAGATATGGAGAGATGATTACAGCGCCGCCATCCGTTGGCTAACGTACTATTTATCGAGCATCGAACGTCCGTATCCTTCTGGGCTTCTATGGAGACTTCTGAATTCTTTGTCTATGTATTAACTGGACAGCTGATACCTATTTGTTCTGTAGGGAAAGGGTTGCGACGAATTGAAGGCACACTAGCGCCACTATATACGGACACCGATACTAAATAAGTAACGTGTGCACGTGCAAAAGTTTTGAACTGTCGATCGGTAAATCGCGGTAATAAAAAATTTTGAACTGTCAATTTGCGAAGGTAAACATTTAAGATATAAAAGGGCAGAAGAGACATAATTTACGTGTAGAATGGTGCGTTGGGCATATTCTAAGAAAGCTTCGGCTAAAACAAAACGGTTATCTTTTTTTCTCGTAAGCATTTCAATAAAAATGGCAATTATTTTCTTCGAGTAAATTAATTTGACACCTCATATAATATTTGCAGTTAAAAGACGTGTTGCTTCGATGCATGTGCGAATACTACAATATTTGTTGATGTGCCGATTCTTAAGGTGAAGTGAAACACGTTGAGGAACTTGATCGACGTTGATAAGTAAGATTTTTCTAAATGCCTACGTTGTCGACGTTCGTTTTTATATTGACAGCTGTGTTGAATTATATTGGGTATTGTACCAAATGGCATCCTCCCCCTATCGTTTTCGTACAATAATTATAAAGAAATTAAAGTAAAACTCCAGAAATCCTCTGGATTTATGCTTTCTGGGGCCCTAATTGATTGCAGAGGGACCCCCTGCGCCATCTGTGATTTCCAGGTCAATTAAATCTTCACTCCAAGACGTCGTATTACCATCGTTTTGGCATAGAAGCGCATACAACACTTTTTTTGCCTTTATCCCGTTTAAATGCGAGTTAATCGTTTACCAGAGTGTTCTAAATTGTCGTAAAATTGTCCTAACCCTTTCGTTTCTCATATCAGAGTCTTCGATAATTGTGTATCCATTTAAATATGAGGGCTTGACGCCATTTTGGTTCTGATCTGGGCTGAGTTAAAAAATTTTGTTAAAAAATCCAAATTTTGAATGTGTCAGGACAATTCTTAGATGATCGGGAGTGATGTGTCAAAGTTTCGGACAGTTTGGTCTAATACCCTTAAAAAAAAGTGTTGTATTCGAATCGACTGATTTGAAGGGTGTTTCACTTCACCTTAAGAAAGCACAAGTCCATAGGAAAAGTAAATTTTCCTTGA
>NW_019395274.1:0-17964 GCF_000612105.2 Orussus abietinus | reverse complement strand
TCAAAATCACACGTGTTGCTCCAATAATGAAATGGCGGAACGAAAAAATTAGAAAAATTTCTCGTGTTTTTTGATACCAAATGGAGTGTCCGATAATAGTCGTGAAGTAAAAAACGTATTTTTATTATGTTAATAAGTTAAGAAATATTTCTCTATATGTTTATAAATTATTGAAACTAAATATGTCATTGAGATTTTCACCAAATATTTCAAATATCTTCGAATGAAATCTGCAAGAAGTCTTGACAAATGTGTCGCTTGAGAGATTTGGCAAAGATTACAAAGAAATATTTAGAAATTATTCTTTGCTACTAGGGCTGACTCGGATGTCAGAAATGTTAATTAACGAAACGTGTCCTGGAAGTCTTATTCGGATACGATGCAATAAATTTATATGTAATACCCTGGTACACATATTTAATAGAAATTCATTTTAATTGTACAATTTACTCCGACGAAATTCCGACAAAATATCATAAATTATGGTCCGTAAATTTATTGCGGTTTCTTTTTTTCTTTTTTTCTTTTTATGAGTTTATTGCGGAACGTTTCGAGATTCCGGGAGGAATTAATTCCGAGCGTTTTCAGGGTTACTCGGGCAGTGATTCAGAGGAACCGAAATTAATTCCAGAATTGAAAATTAATTCCGCACGCCGGCTGGGGACCGGATTAATCCAGTGACGATTTAACCGGGTAGAGGAATTAATTCCGTTTTTAAGTCCCGGTCTCATTAATTCTCGTTACTCGAGTGAAACCGGTTACCGCAAAGTCGTCTCGCTTTTTTCGGAAGATTTTCGTTGCCCCGTTAAAGGTGTCCGTAAATTTCGAACGGTTTAAGTCTACGGAGTCGCACTAAAATTATGAATTTGACGTGGGGATTTAAGTTAGTAAGTCTCGTATGGTATAATCGCACGAGGTTGCAGTGAACTCAGAAAACTGATGCGTAACGATTTAAATTAATTAAGGCAAACCCCCCCCCCCCCCCCCATATCAGTCAATTCGAATAAGACACTTTTTTTTAATCCTTTGCCTATTAAGAGCGCCTAAAGGCGCCCGACGTTTGGTCCAATATTGCCTGCACGGTCAGGCGAATTTCGCTCATATGTCGAAACGGCTCCGTGTCCAAAGGGTTAAAATAGAAATGAATTTCAAGATTTGGAAATTATTAGCTACATATTGGCCAACATTCGCGTAATGGACTAATATTATGATATTAAATGTGGTCGTAATATATAATCAGGAAGAACAATGTTGAAACAATTTATGTAAACAGGGACTGCGACTTACAATATCGAACGAATCTTTAATTTATATTTGTTTTTCAATATTTAACCCTTTGGCTCCTAAGAACGCCTAAAGGCGCCCGACGTTTGGTCCAATATTGCCCGAGATTTTCAACAAATATTTTTGACATCTTAAAATGAAAACTACAAGACATCTTACAATATCTGTCGCTTGAGATATTTAGCAAAGAATATAAAAAAATATTTAGAAATTATTCTATGTTACTAGGAACGTCTTCTGTAAGGTCAGAAGCGTCTTTTAACACACATGTAAACACGTAAACATTTTTAAACAAAAATAAATGAATTCGGCGCTAGCGTTCAAAATTGTTTAAAATTGCACGTTTCCAATATAGCGGATGCCGTTGATACACGATACATGTATCTGCTAGGTTATGAACGTCTTTTGTCGCACATGTAAACACGTACAAATTGTTAAGGAATAATTGATTTGGCGTTTGTATTCAAAATTCCTTCGACTTAACCCTGTTTAATATCTTATATCTAATTGAATTTATTATGTTCTATTTAAAAAGAGAAGGGTGTAATATACTTTGTGCTCGTGTAGAGGACTAGGGACATATTATACGTTGTAATATGCGCGGATAAACCCACATATATTACATGAGGTATTATACCTACCCAACCCTGATATACGGCTTTCGCGAGGATATAAACATATTTTTGCGCATATGTGAATACGGGAATATTTTTAAAGAATAATAAATTAATTCGGCGCTAGCGTTCAAAATTGTTTAAAATTGTACGTTTCCAATATGGCGGATGCCGTAGATGCACGATACATGCATCCGCTAGGTTATGAACGTCTTTTGTCGCACATGTAAACACGTAAAAATTGTTAATAAATAATTGATTTGGCGTGTGTTAAAAATTCTTCCGATTTAACCCTGTTTTATATCAAATATCTAATTGAATTTATTATGTTCTGGCGTAATGTACTTTGCACTCGTGTAGAGAACTAGGGACATATGCGTTGTAATATACTCGGAGAAAACCACGTATATTACATGAGGTATTATACCTACCCAACCCTGATATACGGCTTTCGCTAGGTTATAAACATATTTTTGCACATATGTAAATACGGAAATATTATTAAAGAATAATAATTTAATTCGGCGCTTGCGTTTAAAATTGTGTAAAATTGCACGTTTCCAATATGGCGGATGCCGTTGATACACGATACATGTATCCGCTAGGTTATGAACGTCTTTTGTCGCACATGTAAACACGTAAAAATTGTTAAGGAATAATTGATATGGCGTGTGTTCAAAATTCTTTCGACTTAACCCTGTTTAATATCTAATATCTAATTGAATTTATTATGTTCGGGTGTAATGTACTTTGCACTCGTGTAGAGAACTAGGGACATATTATACGTTGTAATATATCCGGAGAAAAGCACGTGTGTTACATGAGCTATTATACCTACCCAACTCTAATATACAGCTTTCGCTAGGTTATAAACATATTTTCGCACATATGTGAATACGGGAATATTTTTAAAGAATAATAAATTAATTTGACGCTAGCGTTCAAAATTGTTCAGGTAATATTGTTCGTTTCCAATATGGCGGATGCCGTAGAGGCACGATACATGTATCCACAAGATTCTGAACGTCTTTTGTAGCACATGTAAACACATAATAATTGTTGAAGAATAATTGATTTGGCGTTTGTATTCAAAATTCATTCGATTTAACCCTGTTTAATATCTAATATCTAATTGGATATATTATGTTCTATTTAAAAAGAGAAGGGCGTAATGTACTTTGCGCTCGTGTAGAGAACTAGGGACATATTATACGTTGTAATATACCCGGAGAAAAGCACGTGTGTTACATGACGTATTATACCTACCCAACCCTGTTCATAGTGCGGGTAATAAGGCCCACGGACGTCGGTGGGAAGATCCGACCGACTGTGCACATTAATTTGCATATTTAGGCCAAGTTAAGTCACCAAGATCCCCGAATGATACCCGCGGGTATTTTTCGCGAAGCCATTTCTTCCACAGGGCACATTTCCGCATATCGGCGACTGTATGAACCTGGAATCCAGTTTTTTGCCCAAACAAAATTAAGGTGAAGTGAAACACTCTTCAAATCAGTCGATTCGAATACAACATTTTTTTCTAAGGGTATTAGACCAAACTGTCCGAAACTTTGACACATCACTCCTGATCATCTAAGAATTGTCCTGACACGTTCAAAATTTAGAGTTTTTAATAACATTTTTTAACTCAGCCCAGGCCAGAACCAAAATGGCGTCGAGCTCTCATATTTCGATCGATATACAATTATCGAAGGCTCTGATATGAGAATCGAAAGGGTCAGGACAATTTGACGACAATTTAGAACACTCTGGTAATCGATAAACTCGCATTTGAACGGGTTAAGGGCAAAAAAGAGTTGTATGCGCTTCTATGCTAAAACGATGGGAATACGGGGTCTCGGAGTGAAAATTTAATTGACCTGGAAATCACAGATGGCGCAGGGGGTCCCTCTGCAGTCAATTAGGGCCGCAGAAAGCACGAACCCAGAGGATTTCTGGAGTTTTACTTCGATTTCTTAATATTTATTGTACGAAAACGACAGGTGGAGTATGCCATTTGGTACAATATCCAATATAATTCGACCCAGCTGTCAATATAAAAACGGACGTCGGCAACGTAGGCATTTAGAAAAATCTTCTTTACCGACGTCGATCAAGTTCCTCGACGTGTTTCACTTCACCTTAAATCGGCTCGTAAAATTGCGAAGCGAGTACATCAATCATATATCTCCGAGTTTAGGATAAATTTGGTAGAACGCATCTGAATAAAACCTCCAACATGTATTTCCCGAGATTATTTTTTAACGGTGTATCTAATCAAGCGGAAGTTAACGTTGAACGGTTTAATCATTCCGGATTAGTCGGTTTATCGGTCGTGCGATTTCCTGGGGGCAAAATTATCGGTGAGTTATCCCTGAATTATCAGTCTCAGCCCCGACGTTATCAGGCTTGCGTGTCCACCCCTTGACTACCGCTTTCAGTCAGCCAGCTCGCTTTATCGCGAGGTAAAAGGTACATAAATATTTTTTCTTCCCTCTTTTTCCGCCCCAAAGGTCCGGATTTAAATGGCCACTCGCCACGTGGCGGAAGTTGCCGATTTTTTTTTCCCCTTATCTCTCGATATTAACGACAAGCGAATTTCAGCCAAGGAAGGCCGCCCTTTTCTTCATCCCTAGTTCCCCCTTTTTTCTCCCCTTTTCCTCCCTTCTTTCAGGGGTAATTGCAGGGGACGATTACAATCGCCCTTAAACTCGTGATTAATCCTTTTCGGGAAAGCATGCACATGCGAGAGTTGGCCTTCCCTGTTAAAGATGTAAATTTTCCGCAAACTTTTGATATATAAAATTATTGCGATATTGTACATTTGACCTGGTGGTTTAAGGTGAAGTGAAACACGTCGAGGAAGTTGATCGACATCGATAATCCCGGTCGCTAAATTTTCTTTCTTTTTCTTTTTTTAAGTTCGAAAGACCCGAAAAAATACTGTATATACTGGTCGCTGCATTTCCTTCTTCCCCGTTTCAAAGGTCCTACAAAAATAGTGCGATTTGTTGCATTCCTTTTCTCGTTTCAACGCGGAGGAAAAAAATCAGTTAAACTTACAGAAAATTCTCTAAAATGTACCGATTTTATCTGTTGGAACGAGAAGTAGAAAAGGAATGCAACAAATCATACCGTTTTTCTTCCTATTCCAACAGATACAATCGGTACATTTTACAGAATTTTCTACAAGTTTACCAGATTTTTTTCCTCCGTGCTGAAACGAGAAAAGGAAACGGGATGCAACAAATCGCACTGTTTTTTTCTTTCTATTCCAGCAGATCAAATCGGTAAAAGAAAATATCAAAGAAAGATTTAAAATATAAAAGAAAGATCTCCTATATTTACCCAGTTTGTCGCATTTCCTTCAATTTCACAGATGGCTCATACAGACATATTTCTGCTACCTGTACATGTCCAGAATTAAATTAGCTGAATTAATTGTTTAATGGGACAGCTTTAAACTGCATTAAGATCAGAAGTTCCCAACAGATAGGTATCTGTAACTTTTAAGATCTTATTGTTTTCCGTGTAGAAAAACACGGCGATTCAATGCATCGCTCCTCCTTTTCTCGTTTCAAAGTTCCCATATATTGCCCAGTTTGTCGCATTTCCTTCAATTTCGCAGATGGCTCATACAGAAATGTTTCTGCTACCTGTACATGTCCAGAATTAAATTAGCTGAATTAATTGTTTAATGGGACAGCTTTAAATTGTATCGAGAACAGAAGTTCCCAACAGATAGGCATCTGTATCTTTTAAGGTCTTATCGTTCTCCGTGTAGAAAAACACGGCGATTCGATGCATCGCTCCTCCTTTTCTCGTTTCAAAGTTCCCGTATATTTACCCAGTTTGTCGTATTTCCTTTAGTTTGAAAGTCCAGGGGCCTCCGCTCGGATTTCTTTCCCAGGGTGGAGGCGGTAGTGAAAGCACTCGCGTACTCGTTTAGCGCGTCTTTTATTACGCGCGTGCGTACCGACCGACCGGCTTAAATGTTGCATTACTATTCACCCGGCGAGCCCGGGAAGCGACTTCGTTATTTCCCGGCCGTTCGTTGCGCCATGTCGACCACATTCTCGACGTTTCTCCTCCTTTTCCTCCTTTTTTTCTTCTACTCCTCTTCCGACCTGCCTCGAGGTTTCGCGAAGAAGGAGACGGATTAAGGTGAAGTGAAACACGTCGAGGAACTTGATCAACGTCGATAAAGAAGATTTTTCTAAATGCCTACGTTGCCGACGTTCGTTTTTATATTGACAGTTATATCGAATTATATTGGGTATTGTACCAGATAGCATACTCCACCTGTCGTTTTCGTACGGTAATTATAAATAAATGGAAGTGAAACTCCAGAAATTCTCTGAATTTATGATTTCTAAGTTAATAAATATTTGTCAAAAATACAACTTTTTAAAATGTCAGGATAATTCCTAGGTGCTCATGAGTGATGCGTCCATTTTTCAGGCAATTCTACCCAATACCTCTACAAAAAGTGTCTTATTAGAATCGACTTATTTCAAGAGCGTTTTTATATTGACAGCTGGGTCGAATTATATTGGGTATTGTACCAAATGGCATATTCCACCTGTTTTTTTCGTACATTAATTATAAAGAAATCTATGTAAACCTCCAGAAATCCTCTGGATTCATGCTTTCTGAGGCCCTAATTGGCTGCAGAGGGATCCCCTGCGCCATCTGTAATTTCCGTGTGAACTAAATTTTCACTCCGAAACCTGGGATTCCAATCGTTTTTGCATAGCAGCGCATAAGACTTTTTTGTCTTTATCCCGTTCAAATGCGAGTTTGTCGATTACCAGAGTGTTCTAAATTGACGTAAAATTGTCCTGACCCTTTCGATTCTCATATCAGAGCCTTCAATAATTGTATTGTATATTGATCGAAACGTGAGAGCTCGACGCCATTTTGGTAATGCTTTGGGCTAAGTTAATAAATTTTTATCAAAAATCCAACTTTTTAAAGGGTCAGGATAATTCCTAGGTGCTCACGAGTCATGTGTCAATTTTTCGAGCAGTTCTGTCCGATACCCTTAACCCTTTGACTCCTAAGAGCACCTAAAGGCGCCCGACGTTTGGTCCAATATTGCCTGCACGGTCATACGAATTTCGCCCATATGTCGAAATGGCTCCGTGTCCAAAGGGTTAAAATAGAAATGAATTTCAAGATTTGCAAATTATTAGCTACATATTGGCCAACATTCGCGTAATGGACCAATATTATGATATTAATCATGGTCATAATATATATCCAGGAAGAACAACGTCGCATCAATTTATGTAAACAAGGACTGCGACTTACAATATCGAACGAATCTTTAATTTATATTTGTTTTTCAATATTTAACCCTTTGGCTCCTAAGAGCGCCTAAAGGCGCCCGACGTTTGGTCCAATATTGCCCGCACGGTCAGACGAATTTCGCCCATATGTCGAAATGGCTCCGTGTCCAAAGGGTTAAAATAGAAATTTATTTCAAGATTTGCAAATTATTAGCTACATATTGGCCAACATTCGCGTAATGGCCAATATTATGATATTAAACGTGGTCGTAATATATATCCAGGAAGAACAACGTTGAAACAATTTATGTAAACAAAAGGACTGCGACTTACAATATGGAACGAATCTTTAATTTATATTTGTTTTTCATTATTTAACCCTTTGGATCCTAAGAGCGTCTAAAGGCGCCCGACGTTTGGTCCAATATTGCCTGCACGGTCAGACGAATTTCGCCCATATGTCGAAATGGCTCCGTGTCCAAAGGTTTAAGATAATGTGTTATTCGAATCGACTGATTTGAGGGGGGTTTCACTTCACCTTAAAACGAAGTACGCGACACGGAGAGGACCTTTCGAGAGATCTTTCGACCCCCCCTGGTGGCCTGGCTGGCCGAAATGCCATGTTACTTTCAGGTCGCATATATAAACTCGAGCGATGAAGTGTCGCCGTGAATATAACTCGGCCATTCCGCTTTCGAGGGCTAAGCCAGCGAGTTGCCGCGCTTGCGCATCGCCGTAACTGTATGGAAGAGGGTCGACGCGAGTGAGAAAAAGTGGATGAACCGAAATGCATGAAAGTGTGTTACAAAAGTGATTACAGGAAGTGTGGATGAAATTGCCTTTGTGAAATAGAGATAAAAGAGCGATTGCGCAAATGAGGGCAACGAGAGCGATCGTACGAATGAGAGTAAAGAGAGTGATTAGTCGGAAGGGATACGAGAGTGACTTTGTGATATAGAAATAAGAGAGCAATTGCGCAAATAAGGGTAACGAGGGCGATCGCACGAAAGGTTGTAAAGAATGTGATTAGGAAAAATTGTGTATGAAATTGCCTTTGTGAAATAAAGATAAGCGAGCGATTGCGTGATTGAGGGCAACGAGAGCGATCGCACGAAAGAAAGTAAAGAGAGTGATTAGACTGAAAAGGGTACAAGAGTGACTTTGTGATATAGAGATAAAAGAGCGATTGCGCAAATGAGGGTAACGAGAGCGATCGCTGTAAAGAATGTGATTAGGAAAAATTGTGTATGAAATTGCCTTTGTGAAATAAAGATAAGCGAGCGATTGCGTGATTGAGGGCAACGAGAGCGATCGCACGAAAGAAAGTAAAGAGAGTGATTAGACTGAAAAGGGTACAAGAGTGACTTTGTGATATAGAGATAAAAGAGCGATTGCGCAAATGAGGGTAACGAGAGCGATCGCATAAAAGGCTGTAAAGAATGTGATTAGAAAAATTGTCTTTGTGAAATAGAGATAAGAGAGCGATTGCGCAAATGGGAACAAACAACGAGAGCGATCGCACGAAAGGGTGTAAAAATGTGATTAGGATAAATTGTGTATGAAATTGTCTTCGTGAAAAAGAGATAAGAGAGCGATTACGCCATTGAGGGCAACGAGAGCGATCGCACATAAGAAAGTAAAGAGAGTGATTAGACTGAAAAGGATACGAGAGTGACTTTGTGGTATAGAAATAAGAGAGCAATTACGCCATTGAGGGCAACGAGAGCGATCGCACGAAAGAAAGTAAAGAGAGTGATTAAGACGGAAAGGATACGAGAGTGACATTGCGACATGGAGATAACGATAGAGAGGTTATTGCATTAATAAGGCGAACGAAAATAATCGCAAGAGGAAACGTAATGAGAGGGATCGCACGAAAAAATGTAATAAAGGTTATTGCATGAAAGAGGGTAAGTGACGTCATTGTACAAATTATGGTATAACGGTGTCATTGCGAGAAAGCGATAACGAGAGTAAGTGCACAAATGAATGTAACGAGAAGCATCGCGGGAAAGAGTGCAATGAGAGTACATATATCACACTTTTATATATGCCCATAATTATGAAAGTGGTCTAAGTCATATATTTTTTGTTTCGAAATTACATTGAATTAATTTCGTTTGAAATAATATGGCGTGAAATAACTGATAAACTCATTTTTTTTTTAATTTTTACTTAGACCACTTTCATAATTATGGGCACATATCACCTTTATAGAGTAATTGTAAGGATGGGATGGCATTCGTGTCCATCAGGGTACAAAGGGGACTGCACGAAAGAACGGAAGAAAAAGGTGACGTCACGAATCAGGGTACGTGCGCAACTGCACGATAGAATGTGCGAGAGTGACGTCACAAAATAACGCACGAGAGCAACTGCACGAAATAGCGTAACAAGAATAACCGCAAGAACGAAAGCCGTAACGAAAAATGATGCCTCTCGCCGTAAGACCGTTTAACCAGACTTAAAGCCATTAAAAACAGCCCCACACTTTATGTACTCCCGCCATTCCTTAATCCGGCGATTTTCCTTTTATTTTCACCCAGAAGAATTACGACTCCCCTTTACAGCGAGCCAACGTAACGAAAATAACCGCAAGAATGAAAAGTATAACGAAAAAGTATGCTGTCTCCCCGCAAGGCCGCTTAACCACGAAAGCGTTAAAAGAGCGGTCCCACACTTTGTGTACCTCCTAAAGAAAATACCGCCATTCCTTATTCCTGCGATTTTTTATTTTCTCTCAAATGAATTATGACTCCCGTTTACAGGGAACGAACGAAACGAAAATAATCGAAAGAATGAAAAGTGCAATGAAAAAGTACGCTGCCTCCCCGTGAGACCGCTTAACCACGAAGGCATTAAGGTGAAGTGAAACACGTCGAGGAACTTGATCAACGTCGATAAAGAAGATTTTTCTAAATGCCTACGTTGCCGACGTTCGTTTTTATATCGACAGCTGGGTCGAATTATATTGGGTATTGTACCAAATGGCATACTCCACCTGTCGTTTTCGTACAATAATTATAAAGAAATCCAAGTAAAACTCCAGAAATCCTCGGGATTCATGCTTCCCAGGGCCCTAATTGACTGCATAGGAACCCCCTGCGCCATCTGTGATTTTCAGGTCAATTAAATTTTCCCTCCGAGACCTCGTATTCCCATCGGTTTGGCATAGAAGCGCATACAACACTTTTTTTGCCTTTATCCCGTTCAAATGCGAGTTTAGCGGTTACCAGAGTGTTGTAAATTGTCGTAAAATTGTCCTGACCCTTTCGATTCTCATATCGGAGCCTTCGATAATTGTATANGATATATCGGCCCGCACCTTGTAGCGCTTTACTATTCGCTTTGCGAGAGATCTCTATCTCAAAATAAATTTATAATACGTTATAAATAGTCTAATTTCATTACGAGAGAATTTAAATAACAGTACAACAACACCTATAACAACCTATACCCTATAACAATTACTTGTTTCGGATGAGATAATCCGTCCGGCGCCTCCCATGTGCCTTGGAGTTATTTTTTATCTTTCTCGTGCAATATCACTTATTTTGTTAAACAATATATTGGAAATTTAAAGTATATACTTTGCAATAAACGGTCTATATAAATTTATGATAAAAAGATGACTTTCCCTATTTGCAATTACGTTTTGAAACGGAGAACTCAACTTTTCTTTTTTTCTTTCATCACATATACCTTTGTTATTTATGTAATTCTCAATGAATATGGAAAAATTAGCGTCACCGTTTTATTCTCTATTTTGTCCTTAATACCCTGCTTTTTGAATTACGTAAATATTGCCTTTCGTTTGGATTTTATGAACCTTTTTCCAAATCCTAGTAAAATCGTAAAATTCGGCCGGTTATCTTCGCATAAGTACCTCTTTTTCGCCCGGCACTAAAAGGGTTAAGATCGAGTTTTACCTTTTCAATTCATTGTAATAGTTTGATTGAGTGTCTACATGGATGACTTTGTAAAATATGAACTTCAGGAGTAGAGGTTAGAAAACCTACAAAAATCGTTCCAAGGTAAGCTTTACATGAAAAAAATATTTACCGTTTTCAATGTATCGCATCTGTAGGGATTTCCCGAGGTCCCGACAGGAAAGGATACCTTTTACGTGCAGCAACGGCAGCATATATGTACGTTTGTCAATGGTAGTTTTTACGCGAGCTGACTGTGTAATATACACAGGTCGCTATTGTATTTTCTAGCTCCCCCAACGGTAATAAATTCGGTGCTGCATGTTACTTCCTACATGTATCAACGGTAAAGGGTACACTAGCGAACGTTATCATGTACACGTGTCATGTGGTAACTATTGCTTTAGTTGACGAGTTTATGCTCTCACTATTGTTAATATACCTGTCGTATCGTTGTAACTGTAATCATTCTTACAAGGAAGGTACCTGAGGTGTCCCTCTCCGATTTTTTTCATTTTTAAATATGTTATATTGGACTAAAATGTAAGGGACTCGTGTTTTTTTTTTATCGGCGGATAAACACTTTTAGGGGGTGAAATCAGGCTTCAAGGTTGGCCGTACAAGGGGGTGAGTTGGCTGTTTCATATAGAAGCACTCGAGCGATTTTCATGAAACAACCGTCAGAATGTAGGGAATGAAGAATTATGAAACGTGCATTTGGAATTCTTCGCAAAAATTCATTTTTATGGGGTGAGCCACCCCTTTGAATACTTCTTTTACCCCTTACGCGAGCAGTAATTGTTCTATCCAAATGAAACTTTTTTTGTATTGTTCTTGTCTATAAATCAACCAAGTTTTTTTTGGATAGAGCAATTACTGCTCGCGTAAGGGGTAAAAGAAGTATTCAAAGGGGTGGGTCACCCCTTAAAAATGAATTTTTTCGAGAAATTCCATATGCATGTTTCATAATTCTTCAGTCCCTACATTTTGACGGTTATTTCATGAAAATCGGTCGAGTGCTTCTATATGAAACAGCCAACTCACCCTCTTGCACGGCCAACCTTGAAGCCTGATTTCACCCCCTACAAGTGTTTATCCGCCGATAAAAAGAACACGGGTCCCTTAGATTTTAGTCCCCTGTAACATATTTAAAAATGAACAAAATCGGAGGGGGACACCTCAGGTACCTTCCTTGTTAGTAATAACGTGTACTACAATGAAATTGTACATTTGACATTTTGAGCAGAGTAATCATTGCTTTGTAAACCTGCTGTCCTTAAATTCCCAAGCGATTGCTGTTATATCTATCCCAATTGTAGTAATTATAATAACTTTTTTCTTTCCCCGTGAGACCGCTTAACCACGAAAGAATTAAAAGAGCGGTCCTACAATTTGTGTACCCTCCTAAAGAAAATCCCGCCATTCCTTAAGGTGAAGTGAAACCCCTTTCAAATCAGTCGATTCGAATACATCACTTTTTTTAAAGGGTATTAGACCAAACTGTCCGAAACTTTGACACATCACTCCTGATCATCTAAGAATTGTCCTGACACATTCAAAATTTGGATTTTTGAAAAAAATTCTTTAACTTGTCCCAGACCATAACCAAAATGGCGTCGAGCTCTTATATTTCGATGAATATACAATTATTGAAGGCTCGGATATGAGAAACGAAAGGGTCAAGACAATTTTACGACAATTTAGAACATCTTGGTTATCTTTAAACTCGCATTTGAACCCGATAAGAGCAAAAAAAGAGTCTTATACCCTTCTGTGCTGAAACGATGGGAATACGAAATCTCGAATTGAAAATTTAGTTGACACGGAAATCACAGATGGAGCAGGAGGTCCCTCTGCAGTCAACGAAGGCCTCGGAAACCATGCATCCAGAGAATTTCTGGAGTTTTACTTCGATTTCTTGATAATTATTCTACGAAAACGACAGGTGGAGTATGCCATTTAGTACAATACCCAATATAATTCGATCCAGCTGTCAATATAAAAACGAACGTCGGGTGTACAATGGCTGAACACGCGTGAATGGAATGTTAATGCTTCCTGGTACGCCACCTTTCTCAAATCTATGCACAAAAAGTCTGTGAAATTTATGCCACAGTTTCAAGTGATTTAAGGCGAAGTGAAACCCCCTTCAAATCAGTCGATTCTAATACATTCCTTTTTTTAAGGGTATTGGACCAAACTGTACGATGACTCGGGAACATCTAAAAATTGTCCTGATACATTCAAAATTTGGATTTTTTGAAAAAATTGTGTAACCTAGCCCAGACCAAAATCAAAATGGGGTCGGGCTCTCATATTTCGATCAGTCTGCAATTATTGAAAGCTCCGATATGAGAAACGAAAGAGTCAGGACAATTTTATGACAATTTAGAACACTCTGACAATCGATAAACTCGCATTTGAACGGGGTAAAGGCAAAAAAAAATGTTTTATGCGTTTCTATGCTAAAACGATGGGAATACGAGGTCCCGGAGTGAAAATTTAATTGACCTGGAAATCACAGATGGCGCAGGGGGTCCCTCTGCAGTCAATTAGAGCCTCAGAAAGCATGAATTCAGAGGATTTCTGAGGTTTTACTTCGATTTCTTGATAATTATTCTACGAAAACGACAGGTGGGGTATGGCATTTAGTACAATACCCAATATAATTCGATCCAGCTGTCAATATAAAAATGAACGCCGGTAACGTAGGTATTTGGGAGAATATCTTTTACCGACGTCGATCAAGTTCCTCGACATGTTTCACTTCACCTTAACCGTGAAGGCATAAAAAGAGCAGTCCTACACTTTGTGTCCCCCCTAAAGAAAATCCCGGCATTCCTTAATCCGGCGATTTTTTATTTTCTCTCGGAAGAATTACGACTTCCGTTTGCAGCGACACGCGACACGGGATTACACGTCGTGTCAGGATTAGGGGAAGTCGATTTCTCCAGCCTCCCTTTTCCCCTCTCCTTCCTTCTCGACCTCTTTATTTCCCTGAATCTGCAAAATCGCGGGGGGGATTATTTTCAGCGATTTCCAGGAGTCGGGGCCGGCAGTCGTTAAATTAAACGCAATGATTTAAGGTGACGTGAAACACTCCGAGAAACATGGTCGTCGTCGGCAAAAACGATTTTTCTAAATATCTACGTTGCCGAGGTTCGTTTTATATTGACAGCTGGGTCGAATTATATGAGGAATTCTACTAAATTATCAATAATTATAAGGAAATCGAAGTTAAACTCCAGAATTCCTCTGAATTCGTGGTTTCTGAGGCCCTAGTTGACTGCAGAGGGACCCCCTGCGCCATCTGCGATTTCCGTGCCAACTATATTTCCTCTCCGAGATCTCGTATTACCTTCGTTTTTGCGTAGGAGCGCGTAAGACAATTTTAAAGCGCATTAAACACTTTTTTTCACAAATCCATACTTTGAAAGTGACAAGATGATTCCTATGTGCTCACTAGTCATGTATTAAAGTCTCATACGGTTCTACTGAATGGTCTGAAAAGAAAAGTGTCTTATTCTAATCAATTGATTTGGGGCGGTTTCACTTCACCTTAAGGTGAAGTGAAATACGTCGATGAGCTTGGTCGACGTCGGTAAAAAAGACTTTTCTAAATACTTACGCTGCCGACGTTCGTTTTTGTATTGACAGCTGTGTCGAATCATATGAGGAATTGTACTAAATGTCATCCTACACCTGTCAATTCGTACAATAATTATAACGAAATCGAAATTAAACTCCAGACATCCTCTGGATTCGTAGTTTCTGAGGCCCTAATTGACTGCGGAGGGACCCCCTGCGCCATCTGCGATTTCCGTGCCAACTATATTTCCTCTCCGAGATCTCGTATTACCTTCGTTTTTGCGTAGGAGCGCGTAAGACAATTTTAAAGCGCATTAAACACTTTTTTTCACAAATCCATACTTTGAAAGTGACAAGATGATTCCTATGTTCTCACTAGTCATGTATTAAAGTCTCATACGGTTCTACTGAATGGTCTGAAAAGAAAAGTGTCTTATTCTAATCAATTGATTTGGGGGGGTTTCACTTCACCTTAAGGTGATAATCTGTAAAAATTCATATCACCTTAAGATGAAATACGTCGATGAGCTTTGTCGACGTCGGTAAAAATGACTTTTCTAAATACTTACGCTGCCGACGTTCGTTTTGTATTGATAGCTGTGTCGAATTATATGAGGAATTGTACTAAATGGCATCCTCCATCTGTCGTTTTCGTACGATAATTGGAAAGAAATCAAAGTAAAACTCCAGAAATCATCTGGATTCATGGTTTCTGAGGCCCTAATTGACTGCAGAAGGACCCCCTGCGCCATCTGCGATTTCCGTGCCAACTATAGTTCCTCTCCGAGATCTCGTATTACCTTCGTTTTTGCGTAGGAGCGCATAAGATACTTTTTTGCTCTTATCCTAATCAAATCCGAGTTTATCTATTACGAGAGTGTTCTAAATTGTTGTAAAATTGTCCTGACCCTTTCGATTCTCATATCAGAGCCTTCAATAATTGTATATTCATCGAAATATGAAATATCGACGCCATTCTGGTTCTGGTTTGTGCTGAGTTAAAAATGTTTTTTCCAACATTCAAATCTTGAATGTGTCAGGACAAGTCTTAGATGATCGCAAGTCATGTGCTAAAGTAAAACTCCAAAAATCCTCTGGATTCATGGTTTTCGAGGCCTCAGTTCTCTGCAAAGGGACCTCCTGCTCCATCTGTGATTTCCGTGTCAACTAAATTTTCAATTCGAGACCTCGTATTACCATCGTTTTAGCATAGAAGCGCATACAACATTTTTTTTGCCCTTATCCCGTTCAAATGCGAGTTTATCGATAACCAGAGTGTTCTAAATTGTCGTAAAATTGTCCTGACCCTTTCGATTCTCATATCAGAACCTTCGATAATTGTATATCGATCAAAATATGAAATATCGACGCCATTCTGGTTCTGGTTTGTGCTGAGTTAAAAATGTTTTTTCCAACATTCAAATGTCGAATGTGTCAGGACAAGTCTTAGATGATCGCGAGTCATGTGCTAAAGTAAAATTCCAAAAATCCTCTAGATTCATGGTTTTCGAGGCCTCAGTTATCTGCAAAGGGACCTCCTGCTCCATCTGTGATTTCCGTGTCAACTAAATTTTCAATTCGAGACCTCGTATTACCATCGTTTTAGCATAGAAGCGCATACAACATTTTTTTTGCCCTTATCCCGTTCAAATGCGAGTTTATCGATAACCAGAGTGTTCTAAATTGTCGTAAAATTGTCCTGACCCTTTCGATTCTCATATCAGAGCCTTCGATAATTGTATATCGATCGAAATATGAGGGCTCGACGCCATTTTGGTTCTGGTCTGGGCTGAGTTAAGAAATTTTATTAAAAAATCCAAATTTTGAACATGTCAGGACAATTCTTAGATGATCAGGAGTGATGTGTCAAAGTTTCGGACAGTTTGGTCTGATACCCTTAAGAAAAAGTGTTGTATTCGAATCGATTGATTTGAAGGGGGTTTCACTTCACCTTAATGGCATGATTAGATGACCATCGACTCGTGGAATCATCCGAGCGAGGAAAACTGGGCCGTTTGCCTTATGGGATGTTCGGAGAAATTTCGATCGGTGTCCCCGGTCCCTTTTGGAATCACTCCAAGAGCATAATAAACCCCTGTCCCTCTCTTTCCCTCTCTCTCTCTGCTTCTGGGCTCTCTCGCTTCTCTCGCTTCTCTCCTCGTCGATATTTTCAGACATTCGGGTGACACTAAAATTACGGGGCACCGATAGGTCGGCAATAAAAGCCACGTGGGTCCCTCTTCCTTCTTTTTCTCCGTTTTTCTCGCTTTATTTCCTTTTTTTTCTCTCGCTCCGCTTCCTCTTCTTCTATGTCGTCCAGAAAACCGCTGCACCCGGCCTGGTGGAGCGAAAGAGAAAATAATTATCCACGTAAAGAATCGAAATTGGAAATGTCCATGTTCAGGGCGAACGTTCTCGAAAATTGGACATGATTCGCGTTTAGAGGACTTTTATGTCGATGTCTCTTTGAAATTTGGTAAACTTTTATTTCGGTATCTTCTTTGTTTAGCGAACTTTTGTTTCGATGTCGCTTCGTTTTGAGGGAACTTTTAAGGTAAAGTGAAAGTGGGTTGAGTTAAAAAATTTCGTTAAAAAATCCAAATTTTAAATGTGTCAGGATAATCCATAGGCGCTTACGAGTCATGTGTCAATGTTTCAGACGGTGTGATCCAGTACCCTTAAAAAAAAAGTGTCTTATTCGAATCGATTGATTTGAGAGGGGTTTCACTCCACTTTAAGGGGATGTGAAAGTGGCGTCAAAGAGGTCTCGTTTATGAAACTTTTCTCCGAACTGCGGGTATCGAATCGTTTCAAACTTGACAAGGTGAATGTGGAGACTATAAGGAACTTCCCGACCCCCACAAAATTTCAATTTTTTTTAAATTTATTTATAGACATGGTCAAATATGTTTATAAAAACGAAATTTCGGGAGGGCCGGGACTTTTCTTATAGTTTCCATATTCATAATGTGAAGTTTGAGACGATTCGGTACACCCAGTTCATATAAAAATTAATTAACGATTGCATTTTCACATCCCCTTAAGTCAATGGCTCTTTATTATTTAGGGCTTTTTAATTATAACATCTCGTTATTTTAAAAACTTTTAATTCAACGTCTCTCAATTATTTCGGAAATTTCTGATCTCGACATCTCTGCGGCATTGGCGTTGAGCAGAATCTTTCTTCTGAACTGAGTATACCGAATGGTTTCAAACTTGACAATGTGAATATGTAGAGTATAAGGAATTTCCTGACCC
>NW_019395273.1:0-11474 GCF_000612105.2 Orussus abietinus | reverse complement strand
CGTAATTTTAAAAATGTTACATGTTTTTTCAAAAAATGTCCGTCAAGGTAACGTTTAGTAAAATGAATTTCATACGTACTATTGTAATTCTAAATTTTCGACGGGAAATTATCACTAGTATGTAATAATCTACAAGGGATATTATTAATTTTGCCACCGGATACAATACTTCTACCTAATCCTTCAATTACGACTTGCTTTTGTTATTTAATAATCCTAGTCAGGCTTCTGTAAAACTGATATTTATTATCGTTAAAGAAACATGTATTGTTTCAAATATTGATCGTCAACGGATATGGTAGTATTACTATGCTTAAATACTTATTCCCTTAAGATCGTTAAATTCGTTATTATTGTATATTTGATCCTCATATGTATCTGAAATAAATGTTATACAATGTGGTTTAGTCATATTTTGGATGGTAAATTATAAGTTGTGCAGTCGATGATCGGAATATTAATTACAAATGATAAATTTAAATTATGATGAATTTGAAATAATAATTTTTTATATATACTGAATGTAATTATTGTTAATCTTTGTTAGATCAAAGATATTCTACTGTAACTAAACAAAACTGACATATTACACTACTTTAAAATAAGAAAAATTAAATATTGTAAATCACACGAAATATTGAAGTAATTAAATACAGATAACTAAAATATTCCATTTACTGCTTAAATATTTTCTAATATTAACAAAACGGTTAAGCAAAAACACTTTAATTAATTACAGCAAACGAATTTGGTTAGGTGAACTAACATTCGACTCACTTGACTAAATGTATTCTGAAATATACGAATACAATCAATGAAACTATTCTGTTGAATAAATCTATTTTTTCTACGGGCAAGAATTGCAAGATGAAGAATATAAGAAAAGCTATGTAAGAGAAAGACTATTTTCCAATTAAACTAACGGGAGTGCGTTGGTTGACTGTACCGAGCTAAGTTCTTTGCTCTTAACAACCGTCGGTGTAAATTCTATTAAAGTCTATCTTACGCCACGTTGGAACATAGGCTTACCCCACTCCTACACGTCTCCGCACGAAAAGCCACGCTCTGTTGAATTTAGGTACAGTTACCACAACCTGTACCGGGTGTAATGCTGTATTCGAACATTGATTCAAAACTTCTGCAATTCGTCGCATTTTTAATACTTCGGTTTACGTCGAAACAATTGCATTTATACGTCAATGTGATTTGTTTCCATTAACTTACCTTTCCGACCAGCCAACGACAACAATTATTCAATCATTTGCCGTTTTTACAATATATACAATTTTGCAGTAACCAGGAAAGTTTCTCCTGTTTTAAAAGTCGTTTTTCTTCATAATGATCTGTTACGATTACAATGAATTGCATCACGAGTACATAATAGTCTGTGCGTGTAACTTAGCGTGTACGATATTCGATTATTTTAGATTACGATAGGTTATAATTGTAGACGTAATTCGCCATGAAAGTATGTGGAAAAATTTTCTTACCTTCGGAGGCAACTGCGCGTTACTATATTTTATATGTGCCCATAATTATGAAAGTGGTGTGTCATATATTTTTTGTTTCGAAATTACATTGAATTAATTTCGTTTGAAATAATATGGCGTGAAATAACTGATAAACTCATCTTTTTTTTAATTTTGACTTAGACCACTTTCATAATTATGGCCATATATATGAGATCCAGATTTTGCGTGTACAATATTAAACTTAGCGTGTACGATATTCGATTATTTTAGATTACGATGGGTTATAATTGTAGACGTAATTCGCCATGAAAATATGTAGAAATATTTTCTTGCCTTCGGAGGCAACTGCGCGTTGCTATATAATATCTTATATATTAGATCCAGATTTTGCGTGTACAATATTCGATTATTTTAGATTACGATAGGTTATAATTGTAGACGTAATTCGCCATGAAAGTATGTGGAAAAATTTTCTTACCTTCGGAGGCAACTGCGCGTTACTATATTTTATATGTGCCCATAATTATGAAAGTGGTGTGTCATATATTTTTTGTTTCGAAATTACATTGAATTAATTTCGTTTGAAATAATATGGCGTGAAATAACTGATAAACTCATCTTTTTTTTAATTTTGACTTAGACCACTTTCATAATTATGGCCATATATATGAGATCCAGATTTTGCGTGTACAATATTAGACTTAGCGTGTACGATATTCGATTATTTTAGATTATGATGGGTTATAATTGTAGACGTAATTCGCCATGAAAATATGTAGAAATATTTTCTTGCCTTCGGAGGCAACTGCGCGTTGCTATATCTTATATATTAGATCCAGATTTTGCGTGTACAATATTAGACTTAGCGTGTACAATATTCCATTATTTTAGATTACGATAGGTTATAATCGTAGACGTAATTCGCCATGAAAGTATGTGGAAATATTTTAATCCCTTCGGAGACAACTGCGCGTTTCTATATCTTATATATTAGATCCAGATTTAGCATGTACAATATTAGACTTAGCGTGTACAATATTCAATTATTTTTTATTACGATAGGTTATAATTGTAGACGTAATTCGCCATAAAAGTATGTAGAAATATTTTCTTGCCTTCGGAGGCGCGTTGCTATATCTTATATATTAGATCCAGATTTTGCGTGTACAATATTAGACTTAACATGTACAATATTCGATTATTTTAGATTACGATAGGTTATAATTGTAGACGTAATTCGCCGTGAAATTATGTAGAAATATTTTCTTGTCTTCAGAGGCAACTGCGCGTTGCTATATCTTATATATTAAATCTAGATTTTACGTGTACAATATTAGACTTAGCGTGTACAATATTCGATTATTTTAGATTACGATAGGTTATAATTGTATACGTAATTCGCCATGAAAGTATGTAGAAATATTTTCTTGCCTTCGGAGGCGCGTTGCTATATCTTATATATTAGATCCAGATTTTGCGTGTACAATATTAGACTTAACATGTACAATATTCGATTATTTTAGATTACGATAGGTTATAATCGTATACGTAATTCGCCATGAAAGTATGTAGAAATATTTTCTTGTCTTCGGAGGCAACTGCGCGTTGCTATATCTTATATACTAGATCCAGATTTTGCCTACAGCCTATTCGCTTGTTCCGAGCTGAGTCACACAGCTCCGTATTTCAGGTCAGTCAATCTTCTCTCCTTCTCTCTCTTTCCATCCGCTCCTTTCTCTCCGTCTCTTTTCTTCGGTCCCGGCGTCCTTCTTCCGCTACCGTCTCCTTCTCGCTATACTTCCTTACGATTCCCCCATCTTATCTCTCTGTTACCTGGCCGTGCATGTGAAGTATAGGTGAATTCTCTCTCCCTCGTCTCACTACTTCATTCTCATGCTCGTCCACTGCACGCAGCACAGTTCGGCCGGTTGACTGCCTGACTCCGAGGTTGGTTGACTAGCTAGCTGTCCCTACGCCTGGCTGATCACCTTCCTCTTCTGCCAGCTAACATGGCTTGTGAACAGAGTTTACCTGGCATTACCTGGCACCCTGCAGTTTCAGTTCACTCATGTCACTTGAAGCAATCGGTTCGACATTGTGTTGTGCTGGAAATTTACCCGACTCTGCACCTGTTTGCCTACCTACATAACGAGTACCGAACTCTTTGGAAAATTAACTTTTCTTTCATGTACACTGAGCTAATAATTCACTTTCTAGGCGAGAATAGTTACTTGCGACGATTTCAATGTTTCTCCTTCAAGATATTTCCTGGCTGCAGCGAAATTTCTTTTGTGCAGGCGCAAGTCAAATAACGACCATTTTGTATCAAGTGGTAATGATTTTTAGAAAATTTCGGGTACAAGTTGACTCCAGATATTAAGAATATTTATCATTTTTTGTTTATAATGTTGAGTTCTACTCAAACTCAATATATTTCGTTCAATTAATTTAAAACGACACAAAGGATTATTAATGACGAATAATATTGTTCCAAGTCGATGCAAGAATGAGTTCACCGGTAAGTGAGGGAGTTTTTACAGAAAAAATGAAATTTACAGTAAATCTATGAAATTCTACCGTGATACGAGAATATTATTAATTCTTTCAATCTTTCAATTTTTGAAGTGCTGAAGTGATCAAGTGACGAAGTGATATAGAAGATCTATTGATATTTAATAATAAAAGCCTGATGAAGCTAAACTCAAGAAAATTTAATACCGTTCCAAATTTGTAAATAATTCACTTTCTAGGCGAGATTAGTTACTTGCGACATTTTCAATGTTTCTTCTTTAAGATATTTCCTGGCTCCAGGGAAATTTCTTTTGTGTGAACCCTCGGAGGCGCAAAACAAATAACGACCATTTTATATCAAGTGGTAATGATTTTTAGAAAATTTCGGGTACAGACTGACTCCAGATATTAAAAATATTTATCATTTGTTGTTTACAATGTTAAGTTCAACTCAAACTCAATATTTTTCATTCCATTAATTTAAAACGACACAAAGAATTATTAATGACGAATAATATTGTTCCAAGTCGATGAAAGAATGAGTTCACCGGTAAGTGAGGAAGTTTTTACAGAAAACATGAAATTTACTGTAAATCTATGAAATTCTACCGTGGTACGAGAATATAATTAATTCTTTCAATCTTTCAATTTTTGAAGTGCTGAAGTGATCAAGTGACAAAGTGATATAGAAGATCTATTGATATTTAATAATAAAAGCCTGATGAAGCTAAGCTCAAGAATATTTAATATCGTTCCAAATTTGTATTAATTTCATTCAATCAACCCTGCAACATATTTTATCAATAACAGCTAGGAGAAATCTTTCTGTCACGAAAATTCCTTTTTCTTTTTTATAGAAATTGATTTTTACTCAGTGTACAATGTTGGTGCTTTATTTGTTCATCCATTTGAAGACGTTATATTCTTCGAGATCTGTGAAAGTTTATCGGATATCGAGTTTAAATTTTATATGAAAGTTTGTAGAAAAAAAAAATACAGCGTGATGATGCAATTTAAATTAAAAATTTCAAATATGATTATTTCGAATTTTCTTTGCATATAATTGCATAATTTTGAATAACGGCGCTCTACAATTCTATCTTTAAACCTGAAATAAGCCACGAAGAATAGAATAAAATTGATATTGTGAATGGGAACGAATGGAAATATGTTGCTCCGGACTATTTAGTGGCCATGCTAATCAAATATGTAGCAATTCGCGGTAAGTATGGCTTTAGCCTTTATCGCCCAGAATAAATATCTTACTAAATATTTAGATGACGAAATATTTAAATGGTGGAACAAGTAATCATACTTTGAAGACATATTCTGTGGAATAATACAAAATTGTTTAAAAATGTTTCACCAAAAAATATTACGCTAAAAATAAATGAAATACCTTTGTAGGAATTTCATTAACGTGAATTTTTCAATATTTAAAAATACAAAATATAACTAATTTATGTTCCTCCAGATTATTTTTTGTACACTGTATAATACACTGTATAAAACATTTTCTAAACTGAAAGTCATTATTCTCCTTGTGTAAGTTTTTCAATTTTTATCTAGAAAAGATAGTATATAATGAAGGTAGAAACTCTTATCAATAACATATTAATTAGACACACATTGTAGTACTTTACCGATACCGGAAACTCAAAATGTTGTCCACTGATTGCAACTTCTGAGACACTATAAGAATTACATAATTGCAAACTAATAATGCTTACATGAAACCTGTTGAAACATATGTATGTTTCGGTATGCGTAAAATTCTATTCAGTATTTAATTCAACAAGCATAGTACACAAAGTATGAAAACATATTTAATAAACAGTTTATCAATTATTAGAAGTTTACATACACGTATTTTAAGGCAAATACCTCCTCTTTGGACGGTATTCATTCTGAATTGTAAATACATGAATTGTTGATGTAAGTACGGCGGAGCATGTAGCACATACTTACAGTAGATAATGTTCACTCACAACATTTGTTTGTAAAACATTTGGAAATTTATATTGGATTATAGAATGGTTAGCTTTTTGCTTTTGGTGCAAATAATTAGCAAACTGACAAAGTAATGTCATGCAAACAAAAGTGATAACAAAATTTTAAGATTTCAAAAGATATTTTGATGCATTGGATGGCTCGAGCTGATGATTTTCAATAGATAATTAAAGGTAATTCCTTCGTAATACGATTTAGAAGACATTCAAAAATAAAAATTCGAACAACATTGTATTTACATCAGTAAGTGACAAAGCAATATTTCTTGTGTCAGTCCTAAAATATTTGCTTTAAAGTTTTTTTACAAATAATCTTTATATTGAATATTATATGTACGGACATGTTAAATGGAAACTAATCATATGGTTATTATTAATTATTTATTTTTCATATTTTAATCCGCATGGTTATTTAAAAAGAACATGAAAAGGATCTAAAGTATATACCGGGTGGTCCACGCAACGTGTGCATTGTTATAACTTCCAAAGTATGCGTTTCACGAAAAAATGTTATAATGGTTTATATGGTTATATGCAATAGTTACATGGTTTAAAAGGGTGCACTACGTAGTGCATCAATTTTTTTTATAGGTCAAGGCGTTTCGAAGATTTGAAGGACAACTTTGTTTTTTTAAACAGAACACTATATTTTTTATAGCAAAAAATGGTAGAGTATCGAATTCTGAGTAAAAAAAGTATTGACCTTTATTAGCCTTAAACCTAATAGCTAACGAGTAATTTCACTTTGTTACTTGAAAATTTTCTCTCCAGGTTCCGCAGAACATCGCTATTCTACGGAAATCTGTGAGATAAGGTTGAATCTCCAACTTGATATTACATGAAGAAAATTTGTAAGTAATAAAGTGAAATTACTTGTTAGCTATTAGGTTAAGGGGTAATAAAGGTCAATATTTTTTTACTCAGAATTCGATACTCTGCCATATTTTGTCATTTAAAAGATTGTAACAGTATGTTATAAAATCATCTTTTTATTTAAAGGTGTATAATAAATGTATATCGATTCACTTTTAAGATACTAAATTCGTAATTTAAGTACAACCTTATATACTAAAAGTGCATGAATTTTATGAATATTATTTAAAGATTTTTCAGTTAAAACGTTGACTGCCGCGAAATAAAATGCGCGTGGTAGTCAAAGTGTTAAATATGCGCAATTTTGTACAGTGTAACTACAGGTTTATAAGTTTATGGAAGCTGAATGTAAACTATTGAACGTTTTCCAATATTTTAGATTTCAATACAGGTTATCTAAACCTCTATGATATATGTACTGAAAATATAGGCATGAAAAAGAATTGCATATATCTTCACGGAACATTTTTATTATGCATACCATAAATGATGTAAGTTTTCTATACTTATGTCCTA
Organism: Orussus abietinus; assembly: GCF_000612105.2. Lineage (NCBI taxonomy): Eukaryota > Metazoa > Arthropoda > Insecta > Hymenoptera > Orussidae > Orussus > Orussus abietinus. The sequence goes on along the minus strand of NW_019395273.1, from coordinate 4,093 downwards.
ATTTGTACGTCCACTATAAGTATATTATACTTCATACGGTATCTGATAATGCATCATAATTTACATAGTGATAAAAAATCATGATGTATGGTCACTAGCTAAAGAGGAAGTAAATAAAAAATCAGAATATGGATGAAATTAACAGATTTATCAAGTTGGAATTTTGATACAAACTTTAAGTATGTATGAAAAATGTTAGGTTACATGAGGTGTCTTGTTATTTTTCTAAACGATGTTGATTAAACTTTGGTAGATGTCTACTAGAGCTATTATATATTTTGCATGCGTACAGAAATACGTAGACATTTGTGCATCAATAGTGGATATATCATTTTCATCTACAAGAGACACAGGCATTTATATATGTCGTTTAGATATTTATGACATATATTCTACTGCCATAATCATAAAATAGATCCATTTACTTACAAAATATATGTGTTTTAGGGGGATGATAGACAATATACATTTGCTATACCTATGGACCTAATTTATACGGGTAATATACGGATATTCCACTTCATGTGGTGTCTAGGCTATGTATTATTTCGTTCTTTTGCTCTTTTAACCTGTTAACCGTGTTTGACGAGTATACTCGTCATGAAAACACACGTTTCAAATAGGTTGACACGGTTAACAGGTTAAGGTGAAGNATATCTACAATAGATGGTTAAACCACGTTTATAGATATTCATATGTATTCGTCAAAAATAAAATTCATAACACTTTTTGAGCCGAGTCTGAGAACTTGTTCAGTACAGCTATGCAGACAAATTCTGCTGTTATTGGCACAGAAAAATTGTTTGCAATTGTCAGGATTTGAACCCGGGAATCACGGGCAGGAAGCAGTAACCTTGATCATAATGCTACGAAACCCTATTAAGGATTAAATATTTTTCGAACTTATAAAGACCGCTTCCATACATCTTGATTGGTGCTAAAGATACTTATTGAATCTTGTTGTAAACTTATTCTTAAAAAACAAACTTCGTAAGAAATTGTAAAATTAAGTCTTTTCAAAAATTGCACCGTTTATTATAAAATCATCTTTGTATTTATAAGTGTATAATAAATGTATACCGATTCACTTTTAAGATACTAAATTTGAAATTTTACTACAACCTTGTGTACTAAAAGTGCATGAATTTTATGAATATTATTTTAAATGTTTCATTTAAATGTGCGCAATTTTTTACAGTATAACTACATTTTTTTATAAGTCTGTGAAAGCTAAATATAAACTATCAATTTAACATTATCCAATAGTTTAGATTTCTATATAGGTTATCTATAGACGTCTATGATATACTATGTACTGAAAATGTAGGCATGAAAAAGATTTACATATATCTTCACGGAATACTTTTATTATGCACACCATAAATGATGTAAGTTTCGTATACTTATGTCCTAAATTGTACGTCCACCATAAGTATATTATGCTTCGCACGGTGCCTGATAATCTATCATAATTTACATGGTAGTAAACAATCATGATGTATGGTCACCATCCAAAGAGGAAGTAAATAAAAATCAGAGTATGAACGAAATTACCAGTTTTATCAAGTTGGAATTTAGATATAAACAATAAGTATGTATGAAAAATGTTAGGTTACGTGAGATTTCTTTTTATTTCTCTAAACGTATTTTCAACGATGTTGATTAACCTGTGGTACGTCTCCTGGAGTTATTATATATTTTATATGCGTCAAGAAATAAGTAGATATTTGGAGATCAATGGTGGATATATAATTTTCATCTACAATAGACATAGATATTCTATAGCCATATATCTGAAATAGATCCATATACTTACAAAAGATATTTTTTTTAGGTGGATGATAGACGATATACATTTGCTATACCTATAGACCTAATATAGACTGTTAATTTCCGAATATTCTACTTCATGGGTTGCCTGGAAATGTTATATGAGCCCAAATTATGAAAGTGGTCTAAGTCCAAATTAAAAATAAATGAGTTTATCAGGTATTTCACCCCGCATTATCTTAAGCTAAATTAATTCAATGTCATTTTTACGATATTGTCAAAAATGAACCATTAGAGAGTGGTTGTAATTTCAACATTATATGGAATTCATTTAGTGTTAATTATGAAAGTGGTCTAAGTAAAAAATGTAAAGAAATTATATAAACATAACCTTAAAATGGCACGTGGCCCTCTTTGGCGCGTTTTTGAACTACACGATAAGCCGACAAATGGCAATCAAACGGTAACAGAAACGACAATACTTTCCGGTCTACCTAACAATACATGGAATTCATTTAGTTCTATTTTGAAGGTGCATTAATGCAGTTGGGCTCTTCCGAACTAATTATTGGCGGAAAAATAATTTATATATTTTACCACTATGTCCGCCGATAGCGGTCCAGGTAAGTTAATGACAACGTACATATTATGTGAATATGTTAATTACTATTCGGATATGATGTGATTTGATGATATTATACGACCACGTAATACTTCTTTAGATGATTCTAAATTCCACGTTTTGAATCTTTCGCCTAAAAGAGGAAGACCAAAAATATACTGAAATATTAAATTACTTCCATTGTACCCCACCACTAGACCAGTAATGGAAGAAAAACAAAGATATTATGTTTACATCTCTCCAGTTTTTCAGAAACATTTGAAAAAACCTTAAAAACTCATAACGATGAAAGCCTAAAATGATAAAAATGGATTTCTTTTGAACAATAATTAATAAATGTTCATGAATTATTTCATTAAAATTATCGTTTCTAATAAAACTCGTAGTTTTTTATTGCTTTAAGTCATTTATAGGACATTCAGTTAATTTTGAAAATGGTCTAAGTCAATTCACACTCTAAAACAACATTTTCCTATGAAATTCACCCAAAATTTCATATTCATAATAAATTTCCATTAATCAAGATTAATAAAACTCGAAAGTAAAATGTTGCATAATATAAAAATATTTTTTAATTTATTCAAATGCAATTCATTAAATATCTCGAAACAAGAAATATATGACTTAGACCACTTTCATAATTATGGGCACATATATAATTTTCATAGGTCCATTTATAAGAAAATACAAGGTGATTTTATAGACATCGTTTCATGTTTTATAGTAGTCAATACGTATTATACAAAATGTTATATTAGTCAATTTTTCGACAATAGTATTAAAAATGCCCATTTTATCGAGTAAAAGTTATGTTTAAAATTACTATTTATGAACTCGTTAAGCTCGATCGGTTTAGAAATACGTTCGGAATCGTTGTCCCCGTGAGGCCCTGCAAAATCGCTGGAGTGGTGAGCGCCCTTAAATATAACGACTGCTCTTAAAACCCATTTCGTGGTATCTACAGTTCCTTAATTCTCAGAGGAAACTAAATATTCGAATTGAAGGGTAAAAATTGCAACGATGAATTCCATTACAACGTTTGTCATACTAGCATCTTTCGTCGCGGCTTCGCTCGCGATACGTGCAAGCAAAATTCAAAATTTATAATCTTCCTTTCTTAACTTTTTACCCCCTTACGAGTTTGCTAGGGTAAAATTCTGAAATTGGTTTTCAGGCTTATATATGTGTACTCTTTTTAATTCAAAACCAAGTTGATATCCCAGCAGACTTCAGAGATATTAAGAAATTCTTAAAAACACGTGTTACGGTCTTAGGGGTTAAATTTTGAAAAATCCCGTCTTAGTGAGCATCTGTGTCATAAAATAAATATCCCCAAAATTTCACGTTTCTATACACAGCGGTTTGAACTGGGCCTTTTTCAGTGACTGAGGACATCTTCTTGATTATTAATAATAATTACAAGATGTCGTAATTACTTTCTCATATTAAAATAATCAGTATATGTTCAAAAATACAATTCATGTGATTACTTACTTATTTACGTTGTCAGGTTTCAATAGATACCATGCGACTTACTCAAAAATTGTAATGTTACGTTTATGGCTGTGTATATATTTATGCAGAATAATCGATCTTATTCATGAAATATTGTAATTTTCAATGACCCAACCCATGCACCGCGCAACATAAAATATCCGCGAATTAACCGTATATAAATGTTTATTGAATGTATGTAAGATA